>NW_027265386.1:0-6591 GCF_036320965.1 Panulirus ornatus
CCCAGTTGCATACAGTTTCTCTACCAATTGAGGGTAGTGTACTCTGAGTTGTGTGTGTGGGAGGTGCCACCAGAAGTGTGGGTGGGGCTACCAGGATTGGTAGCACTACCAGGAAATGTAACACTACCAGGATATTGGGAAGCACTACCAGGATATGGAAGGGCAGACTACCAGGATATGTAGCACTACCAAGGATCAGGTAAGCACTACCAGAGATATGGTAGGCACTACCAGGATATGGTAGGCACAACCAGGATATGGTAGGCACTACCAGGATAGGTAGGCCTCACCAGGATATGTAACACTACCAGGATAAGGTAGCCAACTGCCAGGATATGGTAGGCACTACTCAGATATGGTACACTACCAGGATATGGAAGCACACCAGATATGGTTATGCCTGCCAGGATATGGTAGGCACTACCAGGATATGGGGAGGCAACTACCCAGGATATGGTAGGCACGACCGGGAAAATATGGTAAGCACTACCAGGATATGGTAGGCACTGCCAGGATATGGTAGGCCTACCATGATATGGTAGCACGACCAGGATAATGGTAGGCACTACCAGATATGTAGGCTCTACCAGGATATGGTAAGCACTCACCATGATATGGTAGGCCATACCAGATATGGTAAAGGCACAACCAGGATATGGTAGGCACAACCAGGATAGGTAAGCACTACCAGGAATATGGTAGCACTACCCGGATATGTAGCACTACCAGGATTATTGGTAGGCACTACCAGATATGGTAGGCACTACCAGATATGGTAGGCACTACCAGGATATGGTCGGCACACCAGAGATGGTAACACGACCAGGATATGGTAACACTCCAGTATATGGTAGCACTACCAGGATATGTAGGCTCTACCAGGATTGGTAAGCACTACCGAGACTATGGTAAGCCACACCAGGATAAGGTAAGCACTACCCGGATATGGTCAAGCACTACCCGGATATGTAGGCACTACCCATTTGAACTGGGACTACCAGGATATGTGGTCAGGATGTGAGTGGACGTATTAAGTTAGGCAGCACAACCAAGAGGTGGGTTGGGGCTACACGGACGTGGGCAGTTACTAGCAAGTGCCGCAGGTTAACAGGATGTGGGTGGGACTACCAGAATGTGTGGGCGGGACTTCAAGGATGTGGGAGCTATGGATATGCAAGACTGACTATCAGGGTGTGGATGTGACGACTAGAGTAATTGGAGGGCGGACTTAACCAGCCGTGGCGGACTACCATTCTGTGGTGGTATGGGACTAACCAGGCACCAGGATGTGTGGCCAACCAGGAATGTGGGTGGGGCTACCCCCAGATGTGGGTGGGGCTACCAGAGGATGTGGGTGGGGCTACCAGGAAGTTGAGTGGGACAACCAATGAGTTTGGTTTGACACCCTGCCCAGATGTGACCGGGGGCTAACAGATGTGGGTAGTGAGTGGATGACACAAGCCACCTAGAAAAAGAACTGGTCTTTTCAATATATAAAAAAATATAATATATATAATATATATATCAATCATATATATATAATATATATATAAATCATCTCTAATATATATATAGCGTTCAGAGATGGCCTTGATCAGGGCATTCACTTTGCCTGTGCCGCCCTCATTCAAAAATAAAAAAACGAGGAATCAATAATGGGGGGGATTATATTTTTCTTTACAGTATCGAGACTCAATCTTTGAAATTCCAAACTCGACAATATCATGGCAACCACATTATAACCCAATATATTTCCCTCTGTCATAAATCACAGTATACTTGATAAACATCTCCAATAGTCCGATAATGTCCATTTGAATTCTACTCCATCTTCAAGGTAAATACTGCAGATTATTTTTTCCCGATCCAATTGCATTCCACATAACCGTCCCTTCACACAACTACAACAAAGTGCGAAATCCAAGTAACTCGTTAAGAAGAAAGTGAAATATAATCCAAAATTTTCTCAGTTGTGCTCCTTTCCTAGAGTCTCTTCAAGCGGGAAAGTCCTTTGCAAGAAAAAACATTGAATATGTCACCCCGTTTCAATCCTCAAGGGGGTTGGGGTGAACAAGAAGCGGGAAATCTATATATTGATTTGTCCTTGAGCTTGGGTTTCACTACAACACTCGGGTCTGAAAGGTCGGTCGGTGAAACCCCGTGTGGACAGACTTTATTAAAATGTATTTTCAGGTGATCAAACGTGTGGACAGATTTTATAACATGTATTTTAGGGGTTTCATCGTGTGGGCCGACTTGGGATAACAAAGTATTTTCCCCGGTGATACATTTGTGTGGACAGACTTGTTTTGGGCACTATTTTCCCGGGGAAACACGGTGGACAGGGCTTGTATAACATGCATTTTCAGGTGATACATCGTTTTGGGGCAGACTTGTATAACATTATTTTCAGTGATACACCGGGGGACGACTTTATAACATGGGATTTTCAGGTGAAAACACCGTGTGGACAGATTGGTTTTAACATGATTTCAGGGGATACACCGTGTGGACAGCTTGGTTTAAAATGTATTTTCGGTTTATACCCCCGGGGTGGAAGACTTGTAATAACACGTATTTTCAGGTGGGTACATCGTGTGGACAGATTTTTATAACATGTATTTTTTAGGGGGATTTCACCGGGTGGACCCGAATTTTTTAAAAATGTATTTTAGGGGAATTTCACCGTGGGGGACAGGGGGGGTTTTAAAAACCTGTAAATTTTTAGGGGATACAAAACGGTGGGACAGACTTGAAAAACATGTATTTTTTAGGCGAAACTTTGTGGGACAGACTTGTATAACTGTATTTTTAGGTGTTAAAATTTGTGTGGGGACTTTTATTAAAAACGTATTTTCAGGCGATACATGTGTGGACAGCTTGTATAACATGTTTTTTTTCCGGTGAACACGTGGGGGACAACTTGTTTTAAAAAATGTATTTTCAGGTTTAACCCGTGTGGACGACTTGTATAACCCTGTAAATTTTTAGGTGGGTACACCCTGGGGGAAGACTTGTATAACAGTTTTTCCCGGTGATACATCCCTTGGCAGATTTGTTTTAAAAAATGTATTTTTAGGTGAAAACACCGTGTGGAAGACTTTTATTAAAAATTTTTTTCCCGGGGGATTTTCACCGTGTGGACAGACTTGTAAAACATGTATTTTCCCGGTATCCCTCGTGTGGCAGGGCTTGTATAAATGTTTTTTTCAGGCGATACAAAGTTTTGGAAAAGAGTTTTTATAACATGTTAAATTTTCGGTGATTTCATCCCTGTGGACAAAATTGTATACACATTTTTTAGGCGAAAACCCTCCCTTTTTGGACAGATTTTTATAACATGTATTTTCCCGGTGATAACCCGGGGGGGAAAAGACTTGTTTAACATGGATTTTCAGGGGATTCACCCTGTGGCAGACTTTAACATGTATTTTTTCAAGGTATTACCAAACCCCGTGTGGGGCAACTTGTATAACAGGGATTTTCTGAATTGGGTTTAAACCTTGTGTGGACAGACTTGTTTTTAACATGTTTTTAGGTGTAACACCGTGTGGACAGCTTTGTAAAAAACCCTGTTTTTCAGGTGTAACCGTGTGGACAGACCTTTTGTTTAAAAAAACAAAAATGTTAAATTTTCCAAAGGGGGAATTTCACCGTGTGGACAGACTTGTTAAAAACATGTATTTTCAGGTTTTTAAAACCGTGTGGACAGCTTTAATTTAAAATTATTTTCAGGTGATACCCCGTGTGGGACGACTTGTATAACATGTTTTTTTCAGGTGGTTTTTAACAAAAACCCTGGGGACCGACTTGTATAACATGTATTTTCAGGTGAACACCCCTGTGGACAGACTTTTATAAAACTTTTTTTCAGGTGTACATCGTGTGGGGCAGATTTTTATAACATGTATTTTGGGGGGGTACACCCTGTGGGCCGAAATTGTATAACAAAGTATTTTCCCCGGTGTACACCCTGTTTGGGCAGACTTGTTTTAAAATTAAAATTTTCCCGGGGAAACATCGTGTGGACCGACCCTTGTATAACATGATTTTCAGGGATACATCGTGGGACAGACTTGTATAACAATTTTTTTCATGATACACCGGGGAAAAAGGAAAAAGATTTTATAACAATTTTAAATTTTCGGTGAACACCGTGTGGACAGACTTGTATAACATTTTTCAGGGGATACACCGTGTGGACAGACTTGTATAACATGTATTTTCGGTTTATACCCCCGGGGTGGGCCCGACTTTAAAAACACGTATTTTCAGGTGATACATCTGTGGACAGATTTGTATAACATGTATTTTCAGGGGATACACCGGGTGGACAACTTTTATAAAATGTATTTTCAGGGGAAACACCGTTGGACAGACTTTTAACACCTTTTTTCAGGGGATACAAAACGGTGGGACAGACTTTTAAAAACCCTGTATTTTCAGGCGATAAAATTTGTGGGACAGACTTTTATAACTTATTTTCAGGGGGAAAAATCGTGTTTGACAGACGGTTTAAACACGTATTTTCAGGCGATACATCGTGTGGACAGACTTGTATAACATGTATTTTCCGGGGATACACGTGTGGACAGACTTGGAAAAACAAGTAATTTTTAGGGGGATACACCGTGTGGACAGACTTGTATACACATGTATTTTCAGGTGAAACACCGTGTGGACAGACTTGGTATAACAGTAAATTTTTAGGGATACATCGTGGGACAAAAATTGTATAACATGTAATTTTCAGGTGATACACCGTTTGGGCAGACTTGTATAACATGTATTTTCAGGTGATACCCCGTGTGGACAAAACTGTATAACATGTATTTTCAGGGGGGATACCCGTGTGACAGACTTTTATAACCTGTAATTTTTAGGCGATACATCGTTGGGCCCGATTGAAAAAACATGTATTTTCAGGTGATACATCGTGTGGACAGACTTGTAAAAAACCCGTATTTTTAGGCATACATCCCTGTGGACAGACTTGTATAACATGTATTTTCAGTATACACCCCTGTGGACAGAAATTGTATAAAAGTATTTTCCCGGTGATACACCGTGGGGGACAGACTTGTTAAAAACAGTATTTTCAAAGGGGATACACCGGGGTGGACAGACTTGTAAAAACATTATTTTTCAGGTTTTTATTAAACACCGTTGGACCCGACTTGGAAAAACAGGGATTTTCAGGTGATACACCGTTGTGGACAGACTTGTATACACATGTATTTTCAGGCGATACATCGTGTGGACAGAGTTGTATAACATGTATTTTCAGGTGATACATCGTGTGGACCAGGACTTGTATAACACGTATTTTCAGGCGATACATCGTGTGGACAGACTTGATATAACATGTATTTTCAGGTGATTACACCGTGTGGACAGACTTGTATAACATGTATTTTCAGGTGAATACACCGTGTGGACAGACTTGTTATAACATGTATTTTCAGTGATACACCGTGTGGACAGAACTTGTATAACATGTAATTTTCAGGTGATACATGTGTGGACAGACTTGTATAACATGTATTTTCAGGTGTTACACCGTTTGGACAGACTTGTATAACATGTATTTTCAGTGATACACCGTGGTGGACAGACTTGTATAACAAGTATTTTCAGGTGATTACACCGTGTGGACAACTTGTATAACATGTAATTTTCAGGTGATAACACCGTGTGGACAGACTTGGTATAACATGTATTTTCAGTGATACACCGTGGTGGACAGACTTGTATAACCATGTATTTCAGGTGATACACCGTGTGGACAGACTTGTATAACATGTATTTTCAGTGATTACACCGTGTGGACAGACTTAGTATAACATGTATTTTCAGGTGATACACCGTGTGGACCAGACTTGTATAACATGTATTTTCAGGTGATAACACTCGTGTGGACAGACTTGTATAACACGTATTTTCAGGTGATAACACCGTGTGGACAGGACTTGTATAACATGTATTTTCAGGTGATAACACCGTGTGGACAGACTTGTATAACACGTATTTTCAGGCGATAACATCGTGTGGACAGACTTGTATAACATGTATTTTTCAGGTGATACACCGTGTGGACCAGACTTGTATAACATGTATTTTCAGGTGATTCACCGTGTGGACAGAACTTGTATAACATGTATTTTCAGGTGATACATCGTGTGGACAGACTTGTATAACATGTTTTTCAGGTGATAACATCGTGTGGACAACTTGTATAACATGTATTTTCAGGTGATTACATCGTGTGGACAGACTTTATAACATGTATTTTCAGGCGATACATCGTGTGGACAGACCTTGTATAACATGTATTTTTCAGGTGATACACCGTGTGGACAGACTTGTATAACATGTATTTTCAGGTGGATACACCGTGTGGACAGACTTGTATTAACATGTATTTTCAGGTGATAATCGTGTGGACAGACTGTAATAACATGTATTTTCAGATGATACACCGTGTGGACCAGACTTGTATAAATGTATTTTCAGGTGTTACACGTGTGGACAACTTGTAATAACATGTATTTTCAGTGATACACCGTGGGGGGGGGGGGGGGGGGGGGGGGG
>NW_027265387.1:0-16752 GCF_036320965.1 Panulirus ornatus
TGTTGTATTTCAGATGTATTATTTGTTTAATTACAGTTGCATTTGTAGTGAATATTAAGTGTATTAGTTTGATATGATTATAAGTAGTATGTTAGTATGCGTCTTACTTGTATATTACCATAAGTGTAACTTTCATATTATAAGGTATATTGTAATTGCTATATATAGTGAAATATTTGCATTTATTGTATACTATTATAGATGATTTTAATATTTGCTTGTGTGTATTAAATGAATAATATTAATATGATGTTTATTGGTGTCATATTATCATGTGTATTACTGTTTTCAAATGTATTATGTTTTTTCCAAGGTTTATTGCTGTTATATTTTGAATGTTACAAATTGTAAAATTTATAATGAATAATATATTTTAAGAGCTTATGTACATTTGTGTTTGTATATATATACTTGGATGGCATTGCAGTGGAATTTATTAAAAAAGGGGGTGACCATGTTGTTGACTGGTTGGTGGGGATATTCAATGTATGTTTGGTTCATGGTGCAGTGCCTGAGGATTGGCGGAATGCCCGCTACTCTAGTATGGCGCAGGGTTCGAGGCAAAGTGCGTGGATTGCCTCCGTCCTTCATCCTTACCTCTACGTTAGCGGCAGGGTGTCGGAGGGCAAAAGTGGCGTGGGATGTGCGCTCCGTCCCTTCCGCTCCTTACCTCTCAGTTAGCGCGCGCAGAGTGAAAGAAGGCAAAGGTGGCCACGGATGCGCTCCGTCACCTTCCGCTCCTTACCTCTCAGGTTACGGGCGAAGGGTGTCGGAGGGCAAAAGTGGCCGGGGATGCGCTCCGTCACCTTCCGCTCCTTACCTCTCGGGTTAGCGGGCGAAGGGTGTCGGAGGGCAAAAGTTGCGTGGGATCGGCTCCGTCACCTTCCGCTCCTTACCTCTCAGGTTAGCGGGCGAAAGGTGTCGGAGGGCAAAAGTTGCGGGGATGCGGTTCCGTCACCTTCTGCTCCTTACCCTCTCAGGTTAGCGGACGAAGGGTGTCGGAGGGCAAAAGTGGCGTGGGATGCGGCTCCGTCACCTTCCGCTCCTTACCTCTCAGGTTAGCGGGCGAAGGGTGTCGGAGGGCAAAAGTGTCGTGGGATGCGGCTCCGTCACCTTCCGCTCCTTACCTCTCAGGTTAGCGGGCGAAGGGTGTCGGAGGGCAAAAGTGGCGTGGGATGCGGCTCCGTCACCTTTCGCTCCTTACCTCTCAGGTTAGCGGGCGAAGGGTGTCGGAGGGCAAAAGTGGCGTGTGATGCGGCTCCGTCACCTACCGTTCCTTACCTCTCAGGTTAGCGGGCGAAGTTGTCGGAGGACAAAAGTGGCGTGGGATGCGGCTCCGTCACCATCCGTTCCTTACCTCTCAGGTTAGCGGGCGAAGGTGTCGGAGGGAAAAGTGGCTAGGGATGCGGCTCCGTCATCTTCCGCTCCTTACCTCTCAGGTTAGCGGCGAAGGTTCTCGGAGGGCAAAAGTGGCGTGTGATGCGGCT
Organism: Panulirus ornatus; assembly: GCF_036320965.1. Taxonomy (NCBI): domain Eukaryota; kingdom Metazoa; phylum Arthropoda; class Malacostraca; order Decapoda; family Palinuridae; genus Panulirus; species Panulirus ornatus. Next base: position 1,488 of record NW_027265387.1, read on the forward strand.
CCGTCACATCCGCTCCTTACCTCTCAGGTTAGCGGAGAAGGGTGTCGGAGGGCAAAAGGGCGTGGATGCGGCTCCGTCACCTTCCGCTCCTTACCTCTCAGGTTAGCGGGCGAAAGGTGTCGGAGGGCAAAAGTGGCGTGAGATGCGGCTCCGTCACCCTCCGATCCTTACCTCTCAGGTTAGCGGGGAAAGGTGTCGGAGGGCAAAAGTGGCGTGGGATGCGGCTCCGTCACCTTTCGCTCCTTACCTCTCAGGTTAGCGGGCGAAGGGTGTCGGACGGCAAAAGTGGCGTGTGATTCGGCTCCGTCACCTTCCGCTCCTTACCTCTCAGGTTAGCGGGCGAAGGGTGTCGGAGGGCAAAAGTGGCGTGGGATGCGGCTCCGTCACCTTCCGCTCCTTACCTCTCAGTTTAGCGGGCGAAGGGTGTCTGAGGGCAAAAGTGGCGTGGGATGCGGCTCCGTCACCTTCCGCTCCTTACCTCTCAGGTTAGCGGGCGAAGGGTGTCGGAGGGCAAAAGTGGCGTGGGATGCGGCTCCGTCACCTTCCGCTCCTTACCTCTCAGGTTAGCGGGCGAAGGGCGTCGGAGGGCAAAAGTAGCGTGGCTAGTTAGGTTAGGTTGGGTTGGTTGTGGGTTTGGGTTGGTTGGTGGTGTTAGGTTAGGTTAGGTTAGTTAGGTTAGTTAGGTTGGGTTGGGTTGGGTTAGGTTAGGTTAGGTTAGGTTTGGTTGGGTTAGGTTAGGTTAGGTTAGGTTAGGTTGGGTTGGGTTAGGTTAGGTTAGATTAGGCTAGGCTAGGCTAGGTTAGGTTAGGTTAGGTTAGGTCAGGTCAGGTCAGGTCAGGTTAGGTCACTTTTCCCATTCCTATGCCCAACTAGATTACAACAAGACCATTATGTAGGAGAAAACTACCACTAGTTAGCACTCCAGACATCGTTTCTGCTATGGGACTGCCAAGGGTGGTGAAGACATCCACTTCCATGTAGTTTGCACGCCAACTTTCCTGTACATTCTGATCTACACCATCTAGTAGGAATTCCCAGGTTATGCTGTCTAGCGAGTGGCCATTCACCTGCAAAGTGAAATGCTTAACCAAAAGCAACCACGTACTATTGATTATATTCCTTTACCCCAATATGTCAGAACCACTAAACTCCATTTCCTCTACTATTACTATTATTACCACTGAACACCACTAATCTACAGATATGCCTGCTACTTTTTCTAAAATTATGAAGGCCAACACGACAGTTTTTGGTTCCCAATTATGTATTAAATCATGAGCATACAGCCTTGGTTTGCTCACATACATTGACTTAAAGTGCAGGAATGCACGAGTTAGCCAACTGTGCACGTGATCCATTCGATAAACAGGAAACCAAATATAGACATCCTATGTATATAACACAACATGTTTAGTAGCCAGTATAAAGCAGTATTAGCCATATAAAGGACACCAGTTTCATACTGGTTTGCAATGCAAGAAGTATGCCTACTTGAATCCACATTTACAAAGTGATATCCCCTCAAATTCTCAAAAAAATTTCCATTTGTTTAATAATCTTTTTAACATATACTTTCCCACGAATACTCAACAAACTTATACCTCTGTAATTGGAACACTCACCTATATCATCCCCTTTGCCTTTGTACAACAGCGCTATGCATGCATTCCGCCAATCCTCAGGCACTGCACCGTGAACCAAACATACATTGAATATCCTCACCAACCAGTCAACAACATGGTCATCCCCTTTTTTAATAAATTCCACAGCAATGCCATCCCATTCCTCCCCCACTCCCCTTACTTCCATTCTTCTCACCTTTTTCCATTCTGTACTCAGTCTCTCCTGGTACTTCCTCACACAAGTCTCCTTCCCAAGCTCCCTTACTCTCACCACCCTCTTCACCCCAACATTCACTCTTCTTTTCTGAAAACCCATACAAATCTTCACCTAAACCTCCACAAGATAATGATCAGAATCCCTCCAATTGCACCTCCCAGCACATTAACATCCAAAAGTCTCTCTTTCGCACGCCTGTCAATTAACACGTAATCCATTAACGCTCTCTGGCCATCTCTCCTTCTTACATACGTATACTTATCTATATCTTGCTTTTTAAACCAGGTATTCCCAATCACCAGTCCTTTTTCAGCACATAAATCTACAAGCTCTTCACCATTTCCATTTACAACACTGAACACCCCATGTATACCAATTATTCCCTCAACTGCCACATTACTCACCTTTGCATTCAAATCACCCATCACTATAACCCGGTCTCGTGCATCAAAACCACTAACACACTCATACAGCTGCTCCCAAAACACTTGCGTCTCATGATCTTTCTTTTCATGCCCAGGTACATATGCACCAATAATCACCCATCTCTCTCCATCAACTTTCAGTTTTACCCATATTAATCGAGAATTTACTTTCTTACATTCTATCTCATACTCATACAACTCCTGTTTCAGGAGTAGTGCTACTCCTTCCCTTGCTCTTGTCATCTCACTAACCCCTGACTTTACTCCCAAGACATTCCCCAAACCACTCTTCCCTTTTACCCTTGAGTTTCGTTTCACTCAGAGCCAAGACATCCAGGTTCCTTTCCTCAAACATACTACCTATTTCTCCTTTTATCACATCTTGGTTACATCCATACATATTTAGACACACCAGTCTGAGCCTTCGAGGAGGATGAGCACTCCCAGCAGGACTCCTTCTGTTTCCCATTATAGATATTGATAGGTGTGTTATTTTTATATGTATATTGTGTGTATATTCTATTAGGTGTATTTGTTGTATTTCAGCTGTATTATTTGTTTAATTACAGTTGCATTTGTAGTGAATATTAAGTGTATTAGTTTGATATGATTATAAGTAGTATGTTAGTATGTGTCTTACTTGTATATTAGCATAAGTGTAACTTTCATATTATAAGGTATATTGCAATTGCTATATATAGTGAAATATTTGCATTTATTGTATACTATTGTAGATGATTTTAATATTTGCTTGTGTGTATTAAATGAATAATATTAATATGATGTGATTTGGTGTTATATTATCATGTGTATTACTGTTTTCAAATGTATTATGTTTTTTGCAAGGTTTATTGCTGTTATATTTTGAATGTTACAAATTGTAAAATTTATAATGAATAATATATTTTAAGAGCTTATGTATATTTGTGTTTGTATATATATACTTGGATGGCATTGCAGTGGAATTTATTAAAAAAGGGGTGACCATGTTGTTGACTGGTTGGTGAGGATATTCAATGTATGTTTGGTTCATGGTGCAGTGCCTGAGTATTGGCGGAATGCCCGCTTACCTCTCAGGATAGCGGGCGCAGGGTGTCGGAGGGCAAAAGTGGCGTGGGATGTGCGCTCCGTCACCTTCCGCTCCTTACCTCTCAGGTTAGCGGCGAAGGGTGTCGGAGGGCAAAAGTGGCGTGGGATGTGTGCTCCGTCACCTTCCGCTCCTTACCTCTCAGGTTAGCGCGCGCAGAGTGCCAGAAGGCAAAGGTGGCCTCGGATGCGTTCCGTCACCTTCCACTCCTTACCTCTCAGGTTAGCGGGCAAGGGTGTCGGAGGGCAAAAGTGGCGTGGGATGCGGCTACGTCACCTTCCGCTCCTTACCTCTCAGGTTAGCGGGTGAAGGGTGTCGGAGGGCAAAAGTGGCGTGGGATGCGGCTACGTCACCTTCCGCTCCTTACCTCTCAGGTTAGCGGGTGAAGGGTGTCGGAGGGCAAAAGTGGCGTGGGATGCGGCTCCTTCACCTTCCGCTCCTTACCTCTCAGGATAGCGGGCGAAGGGTGTCGGAGGGCAAAAGTGTCGTGGTATGCGGCTCCGTCACCTTCCGCTCCTTACCTCTCAGGTTAGCGGGCGAAGGGTGTCGGAGGGCAAAAGTGGCCTGGGATGCGTCTCCGTCACCTTCCGCTCCTTACCTCTCAGGTTAGCGGGCGAAGGGTGTCGGAGGGCAAAAGTGGCGTGGGATGCGGCTCCGTCACCTTCCGCTCCTTACCTCTCAGGTTAGCGGGCGAAGGGTGTCAGAGGGCAAAAGTGGCGTGGGATGCGGCTCCGTCACCTTCCGCTCCTTACATCTCAGGTTAGCGGGCGAAGGGTGTCGGAGGGCAAATGTGGCGTGGGATGCGGCTCCGTCACCTTCCGCTCCTTACCTCTCAGGTTAGCGGGAGAAGGGTGTTGGAGGGCAAAAGTGGCGTGGGATGCGGCTCCGTCACCTTCCGCTGCTTACCTCTCAGGTTAGCGGGCGAAGGGTGTCGGAGGGCAAAAGTGGCGTGGGATGCGGCTCCGTCACCTTCCGCTCCTTACCTCTCAGGTTAGCGGGCGAAGGGTGTCGGAGGGCAAAAGTGGCGTGGGATGCGGCTCCGTCACCTTCCGCTCCTTACCTCTCAGGTTAGCGGGCGGAGGGTGTCGGGAGGCAAAAGTGGCGTGGGATGCGGCTCAGTCACCTTCCGCTCCTTACCTCTCCGGTTAGCGGGCGAAGGGTGTCGGAGGTTAAAATTGGCGTGGGATGCGGCTCCGTCACCTTCCGCTCCTTACCTCTCAGGTTTCCGGGCGAAGGGTGTCGGAAGGCAAAAGTGGTGTGGGATGCGGCTCCGTCACCTTCCGCTCCTTACCTCTCAGGTTAGTGGGCGAAGGGTGTCGGAGGGTAAAAGTGGCGTGGGATGCGGCTCCGTCACCTTCCGCTCCTTACCTCTCAGTTTAGCGGGCGAAGGGTGTCTGAGGGCAAAAGTGGCGTGGGATGCGGCTCCGTCACCTTCCGCTCCTTACCTCTCAGGTTAGCGGGCGAAGGGTGTCGGAGGGCAAAAGTGGCGTGGGATGCGGCTCCGTCACCTTCCGCTCCTTACCTCTCAGGTTAGCGGGCGAAGGGCGTCGGAGGGCAAAAGTAGCGTGGCTAGGTTAGGTTAGGTTAGGTTGGGTTGGGTTGGGTTAGGTTAGGTTAGGTTAGGTTAGGTTAGGTTAGGTTAGGTTGGGTTGGGTTGGGTTAGGTTAGGTTGGGTTGGGTTAGGTTAGGTTAGGTTAGGTTAGGTTGGGTTGGGTTAGGTTAGGTTAGGTTAGATTAGGCTAGGCTAGGCTAGGTTAGGTTAGGTTAGGTTAGGTCAGGTCAGGTCAGGTCAGGTTAGGTCACTTTTCCCATTCCTATGCCCAACTAGATTACAACAAGACCATTATGTAGGAGAAAACTACCACTAGTTAGCACTCCAGAGATCGTTTCTGCTATGGGACTGCCAAGGGTGGTGAAGACATCCACTTCCATGTAGTTTGCACGCCAACTTTCCTGTACATTCTGATCTACACCATCTAGTAGGAATTCCCAGGTTATGCTGTCTAGCGAGTGGCCATTCACCTGCAAAGTGAAATGCTTAACCAAAAGCAACCACGTACTATTGATTATATTCCTTTACCCCAATATGTCAGAACCACTAAACTCCATTTCCTCTACTATTACTATTATTACCACTGAACACCACTAATCTACAGATATGCCTGCTACTTTTTCTAAAATTATGAAGGCCAACACGACAGTTTTTGGTTCCCAATTATGTATTAAATCATGAGCATACAGCCTTGGTTTGCTCACATACATTGACTTAAAGTGCAGGAATGCACGAGTTAGCCAACTGTGCACGTGATCCATTCGATAAACAGGAAACCAAATATAGACATCCTATGTATATAACACAACATGTTTAGTAGCCAGTATAAAGCAGTATTAGCCATATAAAGGACACCAGTTTCATACTGGTTTGCAATGCAAGAAGTATGCCTACTTGAATCCACATTTACAAAGTGATATCCCCTCAAATTCTCAAAAAAATTTCCATTTGTTTAATAATCTTTTTAACATATACTTTCCCACGAATACTCAACAAACTTATACCTCTGTAATTGGAACACTCACCTATATCATCCCCTTTGCCTTTGTACAACAGCGCTATGCATGCATTCCGCCAATCCTCAGGCACTGCACCGTGAACCAAACATACATTGAATATCCTCACCAACCAGTCAACAACATGGTCATCCCCTTTTTTAATAAATTCCACAGCAATGCCATCCCATTCCTCCCCCACTCCCCTTACTTCCATTGTTCTCACCTTTTTCCATTCTGTACTCAGTCTCTCCTGGTACTTCCTCACACAAGTCTCCTTCCAAAGCTCCCTTACTCTCACCACCCTCTTCACCCCAACATTCACTCTTCTTTTCTGAAAACCCATACAAATCTTCACCTTAACCTCCACAAGATAATGATCAGACATCCCTCCAATTGCACCTCCCAGCACATTAACATCCAAAAGTCTCTCTTTCGCACGCCTGTCAATTAACACGTAATCCATTAACGCTCTCTGGCCATCTCTCCTTCTTACATACGTATACTTATCTATATCTTGCTTTTTAAACCAGGTATTCCCAATCACCAGTCCTTTTTCAGCACATAAATCTACAAGCTCTTCACCATTTCCATTTACAACACTGAACACCCCATGTATACCAATTATTCCCTCAACTGCCACATTACTCACCTTTGCATTCAAATCACCCATCACTATAACCCGGTCTCGTGCATCAAAACCCCTAAACACACTCATACAGCTGCTCCCAAAACACTTGCGTCTCATGATCTTTCTTTTCATGCCCAGGTACATATGCACCAATAATCACCCATCTCTCTCCATCAACTTTCAGTTTTACCCATATTAATCGAGAATTTACTTTCTTACATTCTATCTCATACTCATACAACTCCTGTTTCAGGAGTAGTGCTACTCCTTCCCTTGCTCTTATCATCTCACTAACCACTGACTTTACTCCCAAGACATTCCCAAACCACTCTTCCCTTTTACCCTTGAGTTTCGTTTCACTCAGAGCCAAGACATCCAGGTTCCTTTCCTCAAACATACTACCTATTTCTCCTTTTATCACATCTTGGTTACATCCATACATATTTAGACACACCAGTCTGAGCCTTCGAGGAGGATGAGCACTCCCAGCAGGACTCCTTCTGTTTCCCATTATAGATATTGATAGGTGTGTTATTTTTATATGTATATTGTGTGTATATTCTATTAGGTGTATTTGTTGTATTTCAGCTGTATTATTTGTTTAATTACAGTTGCATTTGTAGTGAATATTAAGTGTATTAGTTTGATATGATTATAAGTAGTATGTTAGTATGTGTCTTACTTGTATATTAGCATAAGTGTAACTTTCATATTATAAGGTATATTGCAATTGCTATATATAGTGAAATATTTGCATTTATTGTATACTATTGTAGATGATTTTAATATTTGCTTGTGTGTATTAAATGAATAATATTAATATGATGTGATTTGGTGTTATATTATCATGTGTATTACTGTTTTCAAATGTATTATGTTTTTTGCAAGGTTTATTGCTGTTATATTTTGAATGTTACAAATTGTAAAATTTATAATGAATAATATATTTTAAGAGCTTATGTATATTTGTGTTTGTATATATATACTTGGATGGCATTGCAGTGGAATTTATTAAAAAAGGGGGTGACCATGTTGTTGACTGGTTGGTGAGGATATTCAATGTATGTTTGGTTCATGGTGCAGTGCCTGAGTATTGGCGGAATGCCCGCTTACCTCTCAGGATAGCGGGCGCAGGGTGTCGGAGGGCAAAAGTGGCGTGGGATGTGCGCTCCGTCACCTTCCGCTCCTTACCTCTCAGGTTAGCGGGCGAAGGGTGTCGGAGGGCAAAAGTGGCGTGGGATGTGCGCTCCGTCACCTTCCGCTCCTTACCTCTCAGGTTAGCGCGCGCAGAGTGCCAGAAGGCAAAGGTGGCCTCGGATGCGTTCCGTCACCTTCCACTCCTTACCTCTCAGGTTAGCGGGCTAAGGGTGTCGGAGGGCAAAAGTGGCGTGGGATGCGGCAACGTCACCTTCCGCTCCTTACCTCTCAGGTTAGCGGGTGAAGGGTGTCGGAGGGCAAAAGTGGCGTGGGATGCGGCTACGTCACCTTCCGCTCCTTACCTCTCAGGTTAGCGGGTGAAGGGTGTCGGAGGGCAAAAGTGGCGTGGGATGCGGCTCCTTCACCTTCCGCTCCTTACCTCTCAGGTTAGCGGGCGAAGGGTGTCGGAGGGCAAAAGTGTCGTGGTATGCGGCTCCGTCACCTTCCGCTCCTTACCTCTCAGGTTAGCGGGCGAAGGGTGTCGGAGGGCAAAAGTGGCCTGGGATGCGTCTCCGTCACCTTCCGCTCCTTACCTCTCAGGTTAGCGGGCGAAGGGTGTCGGAGGGCAAAAGTGGCGTGGGATGCGGCTCCGTCACCTTCCGCTCCTTACCTCTCAGGTTAGCGGGCGAAGGGTGTCAGAGGGCAAAAGTGGCGTGGGATGCGGCTCCGTCACCTTCCGCTCCTTACATCTCAGGTTAGCGGGCGAAGGGTGTCGGTGGGCAAAAGTGGCGTGGGATGCGGCTCCGTCACCTTCCGCTCCTTACCTCTCAGGTTAGCGGGAGAAGGGTGTCGGAGGGCAAAAGTGGCGTGGGATGCGGCTCCGTCACCTTCCGCTGCTTACCTCTCAGGTTAGCGGGCGAAGGGTGTCGGAGGGCAAAAGTGGCGTGGGATGCGGCTCCGTCACCTTCCGCTCCTTACCTCTCAGGTTAGCGGGCGAAGGGTGTCGGAGGGCAAAAGTGGCGTGGGATGCGGCTCCGTCACCTTCCGCTCCTTACCTCTCAGGTTAGCGGGCGGAGGGTGTCGGAGGGCAAAAGTGGCGTGGGATGCGGCTCAGTCACCTTCCGCTCCTTACCTCTCCGGTTAGCGGGCGAAGGGTGTCGGAGGTTAAAATTGGCGTGGGATGCGGCTCCGTCACCTTCCGCTCCTTACCTCTCAGGTTTCCGGGCGAAGGGTGTCGGAAGGCAAAAGTGGTGTGGGATGCGGCTCCGTCACCTTCCGCTCCTTACCTCTCAGGTTAGTGGGCGAAGGGTGTCGGAGGGTAAAAGTGGCGTGGGATTCGGCTCCGTCACCTTCCGCTCCTTACCTCTCAGGTTAGAGCGCGCAGAGTGCCAGAAGGCAAAGGTGGCCTCGGATGCGCTCCGTCACCTTCCGCTCCTTACCTCTCAGGTTAGCGGGCGAAGGGTGTCGGATGGCAAAAGTGGCGTGGGATGAGGGCTCCGTCACCTTCCGCTCCTTACCTGTCAGGTTAGCGGGTGAAGGGTGTCGGAGGGCAAAAGTGGCGTGGGATGCGGCTCCGTCACCTTCCGCTCCTTACCTCTCAGGTTAGCGGGCGAAGGGTGTCGGAGGGCAAAAGTGCCGTGGGATGCAGCTCCGTCACCTTCCGCTCCTTACCTCTCAGGTTAGCGGGCGACGGGTGTCGGAGGGCAAAAGTGGCGTGGGATGCAGCTCCGTCACCTTCCGCTCCTTACCTCTCAGGTTAGCGGGCGAAGGGTGTCGGAGGGCAAAAGTGGCCTGGGATGCGGCTCCGTCACCTTCCGCTCCTTACCTCTCAGGTTAGCGGGCGAAGGGTGTCGGAGGGCAAAAGTGGCTGGGATGCGGCTCCGTCACCTTCCGCTCCTTACCTCTCAGGTTAGCGGGCGAAGGGTGTCGGAGGGCAAAAGGTGGGTGGTGATGCGGTCGTCACTTCGGTCTTAGTCCTCTCAGGTTAGCGGGCGAAGGGTGTCGGAGGGCAAAAGTGGCGTTGGGATGGTAGCTCCGTCATTCGGCTCCTTACCGTCTCAGGTTAGGGGCGAAGGGTGTCGGAGGCAAAAGGTCGGTCGGGGATCGGCTCGTCACTTCCCTCCTTACCTCCAGATTAGCGAAGGCTTGGAGGAGCAAAATGCGCTGTAGATGCGGCTCCAGTCACATCGCTCCTTACCTCTCATGGTAGACGCGAAGGGTGTCGGAGGGCAAAAGTGGCATGGATTGCTCCGTCACCTTTCCGCTCCCGACTCTCAGCTACACGGGCGAAGGGTATGTGTGGAGGGCAAACTGCGTGTGTTGCGGCTCGTCACCTCCGTCTCCTTATCTACTCAGTTTAGCGGGCGAAATGTCGAGAGCAAAAGTGCGTCGCATTTGCCTCCGTCTACATTTCCCACTACCCTCTCAGGTTAGCCGGCGAAGGTGTCGGAGGGCAAAAGTGGTGTGGGATGCGGCTCCGTCACCTTCCGCTCCTTACCTCTCAGGTTAGCGGGCGGAGGGTGTCGGAGGGCAAAAGTGGCGTGGGATGCGGCTCCGTAACCTTCCGCTCCTTACCTCTCAGGTTAGCGGGCGAAAGGTGTCGGAGGGCAAAAGTGGCGGGGGATGCGGTTCCGTCACCTTCTGCTCCTTATCTCTCAGGTTAGCGGACGAAGGGTGTCGAGGGCAAAAGTGGCGTGGGATGCGGCTCCGTCACTTTCCGCTCCTTTACCTCTCAGGTTAGCGGGCGAAGGGTGTCGGAGGGCAAAAGTGGCGTGGGATGCGGCTCACGTCACTTCCGCTCCTTACCTCTCAGGTTAGCGGGCGAAGGGTGTCGGAGGGCAAAAGTGGCGTGGGATGCAGCTCCGTCACCTTTCGCTCCTTACCTCTCAGGTTACGCGGGCGAAGGGTGTCGGAGGGCAAAAGTGGCGTGTGATGCGGCTCCGTCACCGACCGTTCCTTACCTCTCAGGTTAGCGGGCGAATATTGTCGGAGGGCAAAAGTGGCGTGGGATGCGGCTCCGTCACCATCCGCTCCTTACCTCTCAGGTTAGCGGCGAAGGGTGTCGGAGGGGAAAAGTGGCTAGGGATGCGGCTCCGTCATCTTCCGCTCCTTACCTCTCAGGTTAGCGAGCGAAGGGTCTCGGAGAGCAAAAGTGGCGTGTGATGCGGCTCCGTCACCATCCGCTCCTTACCTCTCAGGTTAGCGGGAGAAGGGTGTCGGAGGCAAAAGTGGCGTGGGATGCGGCTCCGTCACCTTCCGCTCCTTACCTCTCAGGTAGCGGGCGAAAGGTGTCGGAGGGCAAAAGTGGCGTGAGATGCGGCTCCGTCCCACTCCTCCTTACCTCTTAGGTTAGCGGGCGAAGGTGTCGGAGGGCAAAAGTGGCGTGGGATGCGGCTCCGTCACCTTCCGCTCCTTACCTCTCAGGTTAGCGGGCGAAGGGTGTCGGAGGGCAAAAGTGGCGTGGGATGCGGCTCCGTCACTTTCCGCTCCTTACCTCTCAGGTTAGCGGGCGAAGGGTGTCGGAGGCAAAAGTGGCGTGGGATGCGGCTCCGTCACCTTCCGCTCCTTACCTCTCCGGTTAGCGGGCGAAGGGTGTCGGAGGGCAAAAGTGGCGTGGGATGCGGCTCCGTCACTTCCGCTCCTTACCTCTCAGGTTAGCGGGCGAAGGGCGTCGGAGGGCAAAAGTAGCGTGGTTAGGTTAGGTTAGGTTAGGTTGGGTTGGGTTGGGTTAGGTTAGGTTAGGTTAGGTTAGGTTAGGTTAGGTTGGGTTGGGTTAGGTTAGGTTAGGTTAGGTTGGGTTGGGTTAGGTTAGGTTAGGTTAGGTTAGGTTGGGTTGGGTTAGGTTAGGTTAGGTTAGATTAGGCTAGGCTAGGCTAGGTTAGGTTAGGTTAGGTTAGGTCAGGTCAGGTCAGGTCAGGTTAGGTCACTTTTCCCATTCCTATGCCCAACTAGATTAAAACAAGACCATTATGTAGGAGAAAACTACCACTAGTTAGCACTCCAGAGATCGTTTCTGCTATGGGACTGCCAAGGGTGGTGAAGACATCCACTTCCATGTAGTTTGCACGCCAACTTTCCTGTACATTCTGATCTACACCATCTAGTAGGAACTCCCGGGTTATGCTGTCTAGCGAGTGGCCATTCACCTGCAAAGTGAAATGCTTAACCAAAAGCAACCACGTACTATTGATTATATTCCTTTACCCCAATATGTCAGAACCACTAAACTCCATTTCCTCTACTATTACTATTATTACCACTGAACACCACTAATCTACAGATATGCCTGCTACTTTTTCTAAAATTATGAAGGCCAACACGACAGTTTTTGGTTCCCAATTATGTATTAAATCATGAGCATACAGCCTTGGTTTGCTCACATACATTGACTTAAAGTGCAGGAATGCACGAGTTAGCCAACTGTGCACGTGATCCATTCGATAAACAGGAAACCAAATATAGACATCCTATGTATATAACACAACATGTTTAGTAGCCAGTATAAAGCAGTATTAGCCATATAAAGGACACCAGTTTCATACTGGTTTGCAATGCAAGAAGTATGCCTACTTGAATCCACATTTACAAAGTGATATCCCCTCAAATTCTCAAAAAAATTTCCATTTGTTTAATAATCTTTTTAACATATACTTTCCCACGAATACTCAACAAACTTATACCTCTGTAATTGGAACACTCACCTATATCATTCCCTTTGCCTTTGTACAACAGCGCTATGCATGCATTCCGCCAATCCTCAGGCACTGCACCATGAACCAAACATACATTGAATATCCTCACCAACCAGTCAACAACATGGTCATCCCCTTTTTTAATAAATTCCACTGCAATGCCATCCCATTCCTCCCCCACTCCCCTTACATCCATTGTTCTCACCTTTTTCCATTTAGTACTCAGTCTCTCCTGGTCTTCCTCACACAAGTCTCCTTCCAAACTCCCTTACTCTCACCACCCTCTTCACCCCAACATTCACTCTTCTTTTCTGAAAACCCATACAAATCTTCACCTTAACCTCCACAAGATAATGATCAGACATCCCTCCAATTGCACCTCTCAGCACATTAACATCCAAAAGTCTCTCTTTCGCACGCCTGTCAATTAACACGTAATCCATTAACGCTCTCTGGCCATCTCTCCTTCTTACATACGTATACTTATCTATATCTTGCTTTTTAAACCAGGTATTCCCAATCACCAGTCCTTTTTCAGCACATAAATCTACAAGCTCTTCACCATTTCCATTTACAACACTGAACACCCCATGTATACCAATTATTCCCTCAACTGCCACATTACTCACCTTTGCATTCAAATCACCCATCACTATAACCCGGTCTCGTGCATCAAAACCACTAACACACTCATCAGCTGCTCCCAAAACACTTGCGTCTCATGATCTTTCTTTTCATGCCCAGGTACATATGCACCAATAATCACCCATCTCTCTCCATCAACTTTCAGTTTTACCCATATTAATCGAGAATTTACTTTCTTACATTCTATCTCATACTCATACAACTCCTGTTTCAGGAGTAGTGCTACTCCTTCCCTTGCTCTTATCATCTCACTAACCCTGACTTTACTCCCAAGACATTCCCAAACCACTCTTCCCTTTTACCCTTGAGTTTCGTTTCACTCAGAGCCAAACATCCAGGTTCCTTTCCTCAAACATACTACCTATTTCTCCTTTTATCACATCTTGGTTACATCCATACATATTTAGACACACCAGTCTGAGCCTTCGAGGAGGATGAGCACTCCCAGCAGGACTCTTCTTCTGTTTCCCATTATAGATATTGATAGGTGTGTTATTTTTATATGTATATTGTGTGTATATTCTATTAGGTGTATTTGTTGTATTTCATCTGTATTATTTGTTTAATTACAGTTGCATTTGTAGTGAATATTAAGTGTATTAGTTTGATATGATTGTAAATAGTATGTTAGTATGTGTCTTACTTGTATATTAGCATAAGTGTAACTTTCATATTATAAGGTATATTGTAATTGCTATATATAGTGAAATATTTGCATTTATTGTATACTATTGTAGATGATTTTAATATTTGCTTGTGTGTATTAAATGAATATATTAATATGATGTGATTTGGTGTTATATTATCATGTGTATTACTGTTTTCAAATGTATTATGTTTTTTGCAAGGTTTATTGCTGTTATATTTTGAATGTTACAAATTGTAAAATTTATAATGAATAATATATTTTAAGAGCTTATGTATATTTGTGTTTGTATATATATACTTGGATGGCATTGCAGTGGAATTTATTAAAAAAGGGGGTGACCATGTTGTTGACTGGTTGGTGAGGATATTCAATGTATGTTTGGTTCATGGTGCAGTGCCTGAGTATTGGCGGAATGCCCGCTTACCTCTCAGGATAGCGGGCGAGGGTGTCTGAGGGCAAAAGTGGCGTGGGATGTGCGCTCCGTCACCTTCCGCTCCTTACCTCTCAGGTTAGCGGGTGAAGGGTGTCGGAGGGCAAAAGTGGCGTGGGATGTGCGCTCCGTCACCTTCCGCTCCTTACCTCTCAGGTTAGCGCGCGCAGAGTGCCAGAAGGCAAAGGTGGCCTCGGATGCGTTCCGTCACCTTCCACTCCTTACCTCTCAGGTTAGCGGGCGTAAGGGTGTCGGAGGCAAAAGTGGCGTGGGATGCGGCTACGTCACCTTCCGCTCCTTACCTCTCAGGTTAGCGGGTGAAGGGTGTCGGAGGGCAAAAGTGGCGTGGGATGCGGCTACGTCACTTTCCACTCCTTACCTCTCAGGTTAGCGGGCGAAGGGGTCGGAGGGCAAAAGTGGCGTGGGATGCGGTTACGTCACCTTCCGCTCCTTACCTCTCAGGTTAGCGGGTGAAGGCTGTCGGAGGGCAAAAGTGGCGTGGGATGCGGCTACGTCACCTTCCGCTCCTTACCTCTCAGGTTAAGCGGTGAAGGGTGTCAGGAGGGCAAAAGTGGCGTGGGATGCGGCTCCTTCACCTTCCGCCCATACCTCTCAGTTTAGCGGGCGAAGGGTGTCGGAGGGCAAAAGTGTCGTGGTATGCGGCTGCCGTCACCTTCCGCTCCTTACCTCTCAGGTTAGGCGGGGTGCGAAGTGTGTCGGAGGGCAAAAGTGGCTGGGATGCGTCTCCGTCACTTCCGCTCCTTACCACTCTCAGGTAGCGCGAAGGGTTGGTCGGAGGCAAAAGGGCGTGGGATGCGGCTCCAGTCACCTTCCGCTAACTTACCTACCTCTCAGGTTAGCGGGGGCGAAGGGTGTCAGAGGGCAAAGTGACGTTGGGATGGGCTCGTCACCTTCGCTCCTTACCTCTCAGGTTAGCGGGGCGAGGGTGCGGAGGGCAAAAGTGGCGTGGGATGCGGCTCCGTCACCTTCCGCTCCTTACCTCTCAGGTTAGCGGGAGAAGGGTGTCGGAGGGCAAAAGGGCGTGGGATGGCGGCTCCGTCACCTTCCCGCGCTTACCTCCAGGTTAGCGGCGATGGGGTCGGAGGCAAAAGTGGCGTGGATGCGGCTCCGTCAAACACTTCCGCTCCTTACCTCTCAGGTTAGCGGGCGAAGGGTGTCGGAGG
>NW_027265388.1:0-9028 GCF_036320965.1 Panulirus ornatus
GAGTATGCTACTCCTTCCCTTGCTCTTGTCCTCTCACTAACCCTGACTTCACTCCCCTGACATTTCCAAACCACTCTTCCTCCCCTTTACTATTGAGCTTCGTTTCACTCTGAGCGAAAACATCCAGATTCCTTTCCACAAACATACTTCCTGTGATCTCTCCTTTTTTTCACATCTTGGTTACATCCACACCACATTAGGCACCCACTCTGAGCCTTCGAGGAGGATGAGCAACTCCCGCGTGACTTCTTCTTCTGTTTCCCATTTTAGAAAGTTAATACAAGGGAGGGAGGGATTTCCCGGCCCCCCGCCCCGTCCCCCTCCTAGTCGCTTCTACGACACGCGGAGGAATACGTGGGAAGAATCTTTCACCCCTATATCCCCCAGGGCTAATATACATATAATTATACACACAACCACACACACACACATACACACACAATACGCACATACACACACACACACACATACATATATTATACATATGAAAAATGTAAGAAACAATTTAGAAAACAAACTTTTAGCTTGAAATGAATGAAAAAATGAACGTCACATAATGGTTCAACCTCTGGCTATGGAAAAGGAAATGTACAATTTATTCACACAAACGTCAATAGCAGTTCTCATCAATTTCCCCACTGAATCAATAAGCTTCAGTGTCTAAGCTACATTTTTCTCCAACTTCACTATTTTCTTTTCAAAACACCATGCATGAAAACTATCACTCCAGTAACACAACTATAAACATTTACTTCCCCTTTAAAAAGTTCTGGGGAAGTCTGTCTCGATACACTGCGGCGAGGCGACGCGACGCTGACACAATCACTGTCACAATATCACTTCTGCCTCCTTCCAAGCGTTGTTTCAGGGAATAATTCCGGGTTACTGTTTACCAGCAGTTAGCGCAAAAGCGATGGTTCTGGTCTTGCAGTTGCTTTCATGCTGACTGAGAGGCCCCGAGAAAAATACTTTAGTTTTGTTCAAGAATGTTGGTTCCATTTATAAAATTTAGCTGTGGATATTTACAAAACACATTGTTGCCCATATATATATATATATATATATATATATATATATATATATATATATATATATATATATATATATATATTTTTTTTTTTTTTTTTTGCTTTGTCGCTGCCTCTCGCGTTTGCGAGGTAGCGCAAATAAACAAACGAAAGAAATGGTCCAACCCACCCCCATACACATGTATATACATGCACGTCCACACACGGAAATATACGTACATACTCAGCTTTCCATGGTTTACCCTAGACGCTTAACATGCCCTGATTCAATCCACTGACACCACGTAAACCCCGGTTTTCCACATCCATCCAATTCACTCTATTCCTTGCCCTAATTTCACCCTCCTGCATGTTCAGCCCCGATCACACAAAATCTTTTTCACTCCATCTTTCCACCTCCAATTTGGTCTCCTACTTCTCCTCGTTCCCTCCACCTCCGACACATATATCCTCTTGGTCAATCTTTCCTCACTCATTCTCTCCATGTGCCCAAACCATTTCAAAACACCCTCTTCTGCTGTCTCAACCACGCTCTTTTTATTTCCACACATCTTCTTACTCTTACGTTACTTACTCGATCAAACCACCTCACACCTCACATTATCCTCAAACATCTCATTTCCAGCATATCCACCCTCCTGCGCACAACTCTATCCATAGCTCACGCCTCGCAACCATACAACATTGTTGGAACCACTATTCCTTCAAGCATACCCATTTTTGGTTTCCGAGATAATGTTCTCGACTTCCACACATTCTTCAAGGTTCCAAGGATTTTCGCCCCCTCCCCACCCTATGATCCACTTCCGCTTCCATGGTTCCATCCGCTGCCAGATCCACTCCCAGATATCTAAAAGACTTTACTTCCTCCAGTTTTTCTCCATTCAAACTTACCTCCCAATTAACTTGACCCTCAACCCTACTGTACCTAATAACCTTGCTCTTATTCACATTTACTCTTAACTTTCTTCTTTCACACACTTTACCTAACTCAGTCACCAGCTTCTGCAGTTTCTCACATGAATCAGCCACCAGCGCTGTATCATCAGCGAACAACAACTGACTCACTTCCCAAGCTCTCTCATCCACAACAGACTTCATACTTGCCACTCTTTCCAAAACTCTTGCATTCACCTCCCTAACAACCCCATCCATAAACAAATTAAACAACCATGGAGACATCACACACCCCTGCCGCAAACCTACATTCACTGAGAACCAATCACTTTCCTCTCTTCCTACACGTACACATGCCTTACATCCTCGATAAAGACTTTTTACTGCTTCTAACAACATGCCTCCCACACCATATATTCTTAACACCTTCCACATTGCATCTCTATCAACTCTATCATATTCCTTCTCCAGATCCATAAATGCTACATACAAATCCATTTGCTTTTCTAAGTATTTCCCACATACATTCTTCAAAGCAAACACCTGATCCACACATCCTCTACCACTTCTGAAACCACACTGTTCTTCCCCAATCTGATGCTCTGTACATGCCTTCACCCTCTCAATCAATGCCCTCCCATATAATTTACCAGGAATACTCAACAAACTAATGCCTCTGTAATTTCAGCACTCACTCTTATCCCCTTTGCCTATGTACAATGACACTATGCAAGCATTCCGCCAATCCTCAGGCACCTCACCATGGATCTTACATACAGTGAATAACCTTACCAACCAGTCAACAATACATTCACCCCCTTTTTTAATACATTCCACTACAATACCATCCAAACCTGCTGCTTTCCCGGCGCTCATCCTCCGTAAAGTTTTTACTACCTCTTCTCTTTTTAACAAATCATTTTCCCCAACCCTCTCACTTTGCACACCACCTCGACCTATACACCCTATATCTGCCACTTTATCACCAAAAACATTTCACAAACCTTCAAAATACTCACTCCATCTCCTTCTCACATCACCACTACTTGTTATCACCTCCCCATTAGCGTCCTTCACTGAAGTTCCCATTTGCTCCCTTGTCTTACGCACTTTATTTACCTCTTTCCAAAACATCTTTTTATTCTCCCTAAAATTCAATTACACTCTCTCACCCCAACTCTCATTTGCCCTCTTTTTCACCTCTTGCATCTTTCTCATGACCTTCTATCTCTTTACTTTTTACATCTCCCACTATTCCTTCAGACATACCCATTTTTGCTTTCCGAGATAATGTTCTCGACTTCCACACATTCTTCAAGGCTCCCAGGATTTTCGCCCCCTCCCCCACCCTATGATTCACTTCCGCTTCCATGGTTCCATCCGTTGCCATTTCCACTCCCAGATATCTAAAACACTTTACTTCCTCCAGTTTTTCTCCATTCAAACTTAACTCCCAATTGACTTGACCCTCACTCTACTCTACCTAATAACCTTGCTCTTATTCACATTTACTCTTAACTTTCTTCTTTAACACACTTTACCAAACTCAGTCACCAGCTTCTGCAGTTTCTCACATGAATCAGCCACCAGCGCTGTATCATCAGCGAACAACAACTGACTCACTTCCCAAGCTCTCTCATCCACAACAGACTTCATAATTGCCCCTCTTTCCAAAACTCTTGCATTCACCTCCCTAACGACCCCATCCATAAGCAAATTAAACAACCATGGAGACATCACACACCCCTGCCGCAAACCTACATTTACTGAGATCCAATCACTTTCCTCTCTTCCTACACGTACACATGCCTTACATCCTCGATAAAAACTTTTCACTGCTTCTAACAATTTGCCTCCCAGACCATATATTCTTAAAACCTTCCACAGAGCATCTCTATCAACTCTATCATATGCCTTCTCCAGATCCATAAATGCTACATACAAATCCATTTGCTTTTCTAAGTATTTCTCACACACATTTTTGAAAGCAAACACCTGATCCACAAAACCTCCACCACCCCTGAAACCACACCGCCCCTCCCCAATATATATATATCCCTGTGGATAAGGGAGAAAGAATACTTCCCACGCATTCCTCGCGTGTCGTAGAAGGCGACTAAAGGGGACGGGAGAGGGAGGCCGGAAACCCTCATATTCTTGTATTTTAACTTTCTGAAAGGGGAAACAGAAGGAGTCACGCGGGGAATCCTCATCCTCCTCGAAGGCTCAGATTGGGGTGTCGAAATGTTTTGTGGATGTAATCAAGATGAGAAAAAAGGAGAGATAGGTAGTATGTTTGAGGAAAGAAACCTGGATGTTTTGGCTCTGATTGAAACGAATCTCAAGGGTGAAGGGGAAGAGTGGTTTGGGAATGTCTTTGGAGTAAAGTCAGGGGTTAGTGACAGTACGAGAGCAAGGGAAGGAGTAGCACAACTCCTGAAACAGGAGTTGTGGGAGTATGTGATAGAGTGTAAAAAAGTATATTCTAGATTGATATGGGTAAAACTGAAAGTTGATGGAGAGAGATGGGTGATTATTGGTGCATATGCATGAGATGAAAGATCATGAGAGGCAAGTGTTTTGGGAGCAGCTGAATGAGGGGGTTAGTGGTTTTGATGCACAAGACCGAGTTATAGTGATGGATGATTTGAATGCAAAGGTGAGTAATGTGTCAGTAGAGGGAATAATTGTTATACATCGGGTGTTCAGTGCTATAAATGTAAATGATGAAGAGATTGTAGATTTATGTGCTGAAAAAGGAATGGTGATTGAAAATATCTGGTTTAAAAAGCGAGATATACACAAGTGTACGTATGTAAGTACGAGAGATGGGCAGAGAGTGTTTTTGGATTACGTGTTAATTGATAGGTACGCGAAAGAGATACTTTTGGATGTTTATGTGCTGAGAGGTGCAACTGGAGGGATGTCTGATCATTATCTTGTGGAGGCTAAGGTGAAGATTTGTAGGGGTTGTCAGAAAAGAAGGGAGAATGTTGGGGTGAAGAGAGTGGTGAGAGCAGGTGAGCTTAGGAAGGAGACTTGTGTGATGAAGTACCAAGAGAGACTGAATACAGAAAGGAAAAAGGTGAGAACAAAGGAGGTAAGGGGAGTGGGGGAGGAATGGGATGTATTTAAGGAAGCAGTGATGGCTTGCGCAAAAGATGCTTGTGGCCTGAGAAGGGTGGGAGGTGGACAGACTAGAAAGGGCAGTGAATGGTAGGATGAAGAAGTAAGATTATTAGTGAAAGAGAAGAGAGAGGTATTTGGACGATTTTTGCAGGGAGAAAATGCAAATGAATGGGAGAAGTATAAAAGAAAGAGGCAGGAGGTCAAGAAAAGGTGCAATAGGTGGAAAAGAGGGCAAATGAGAGTTGGGGTGAGAGAGTATCATTATATTTGAGGGAGAATAAAAAGATGTTTAGGAAGGAGGTAAATAAAGTGGTTAAGACAAGGGAGCAAATGAGAACTTCAGTGAAGGGTGCTAATGGGGAGGTGATAACAAGTAGTGGTGATGTGAGAAGGAGATGGAGTGAGTATTTTCAAGGTTTGTTAGATGTGTTTGATGATAGAGTGGCAGATACAGGGTGTTTAGGTCGAGGTGGTGTTCAAAATGAGAGGGTTTGGGAAAATGATTTGGTAAACAGAGAAGAGGTAGTAAAAGCTTTGCGGAAGATGATAGCCGGCAAGGCAACAGGTTGTTGTTCGCTGATGATACAGCGCTGGTGGCTAATTCATGTGAGAAACTGCAGAAGCTGGTGACTGAGTTTGGTAAAGTGTGTGAAAGAAGAAAGTTGAGAGTAAATGTGAATAAGAGTAAGGTTATTAAGTGCAGTGGGGTTGAGCGTCAAGTCAATTGGGAGGTAAGTTTGAATGGAGAAAAACTGGAGGAAGTAAAGTGATTTAGATATCTGGGAGTGGATCTGACAGCGGATGGAACCATGGATGCGGAAGTGAATCACAGGGTGGGGGAGGGGGCGAAAATTCTGGGAGCCTTGAAGAATGTGTGGAAGTCGAGAACATTATTTCGGAAAGCAAAAATGGGTATGTTTGAAGGAATAGTGGTTCCAACAATGTTGTATGGTTGCGAGGCGTAGGCTATGGATAGAGTTGTGCGCAGGAGGATGGATGTGCTGGAAATGAGATGCTTTAGGACAATGTGTTGTGTGAGGTGGTTTGATCGAGTAAGTAACGTAAGGGTAAGAGAGATGTGTGGAAATAAAAAGAGCTTGGTTGAGAGAGCAGAAGAGGGTGTTTTGAAATAGTTTGGACACATGGAGAGAATGAGTGAGGAAAGATTGACCAAGAGGATATATGTGTCGGAGGTGGAGGGAACGAGGAGAAGTGGGAGACCAAATTGAAGGTGGAAAGATGGAGTGAAAAAGATTTTGTGTGATCGGGGTCTGAACATGCAGGAGGGTGAAAGGAGGGCAAGAAATAGAGTGAATTGGATCGATGTGGTATACCGGGGTTGACGTGCTGTCAATGGATTGAATCAGGGCATGTGAAGCATCTGGGGTAAACCATGGAAAGCTGTGTAGGTATGTATATTTGCGTGTGTGGACGTATGTATATACATGTGTATGGGGGTGGGTTGGGCCATTTCTTTCGTTAGTTTCCTTGCGCTACCTCGCAAACGCGGGAGACAGCGACAAAGAAAAAAAAAAGAAAAAAAAAAACATATATATATATATATATATATATATATATATATATATATATATATATATATATATATATATATATATATATATATATATATATACTCTTACTTCTTCATCCCACCACTCACTACCCTTTCTAATCAACCCATCTCCCACTCTTCTCATGCCACAAGCATCTTTTGCGCAATCCATCCCTGATTCCCTAAATACATCCCATTCCTCCCCCACTCCCCTTACTTCCATTGTTCCCACCTTTTTTCATTCTGTACTCAGTCTCTCCTGGTACTTCCTCACACAAGTCTCCTTCCCAAGCTCACTTACTCTCACCACCCTCTTCACCCCAACATTCACTCTTCTTTTTTGAAAACCCATACAAATCTTTACCTTAGCCTCCACAAGATAATGATCAGACATCCCTCCAGTTGCACCTCTCAGCACATTAACATCCAAAAGTCTCTCTTTCGCGCGCCTGTCAATTAACACGTAATCCAATAACGCTCTCTGGCCATCTCTCCTACTTACATAAGTATACTTATGTATATCTCGCTTTTTAAACCAGGTATTCCCAATCATCAGTCCTTTTTCAGCACATAAATCTACAAGCTCTTCACCATTTCCAGAGTATTAGTGAAAGAGAAGAGAGAGGCATTTGGACGATTTTTGCAGGGAAAAAATGCAATTGAGTGGGAGATGTATAAAAGAAAGAGACAGGAGGTCAAGAGAAAGGTGCAAGAGGTGAAAAAAAGAGCAAATGAGAGTTGAGGTGAGAGAGTATCATTAAACTTTTGGGAGAATAAAAAGATGTTCTGGAAGGAGGTAAATAAAGTGCGTAAGACAAGGGAGCGAATGGGAACTTCAGTGAAGGGCGCAAATGGGGAGGTGATAACAAGTAGTGGTGATGTGAGAAGGAGATGGAGTGAGTATTTTGAAGGTTTGTTGAATGTGTTTGATGATAGAGTGGCAGATATAGGGTGTTTTGGTCGAGGTGGTGTGCAAAGTGAGAGGGTTAGGGAAAATGATTTGGTAAGCAGAGAAGAGGTAGTAAAAGCTTTGCGGAAGATGAAAGCCGGCAAGGCAGCAGGTTTGGATGGTATTGCAGTGGAATTTATTAAAAAAGGGGGTGACTGTATTGTTGACTGGTTGGTAAGGTTATTTAATGTATGTATGACTCATGGTGAGGTGCCTGAGGATTGGCGGAATGCGTGCATAGTGCCATTGTACAAAGGCAAAGGGGATAAGAGTGAGTGCTCAAATTACAGAGGTATAAGTTTGTTGAGTATTCCTGGTAAATTATATGGGAGGATATTGATTGAGAGGGTGAAGGCATGTACAGAGCATCAGATTGGGGAAGAGCAGTGTGGTTTCAGAAGTGGTAGAGGATGTGTGGATCAGGTGTTTGCTTTGAAGAATGTATGTGAGAAATACTTAGAAAAGCAAATGGATTTGTATGTAGCATTTATGGATCTGGAGAAGGCATATGATAGAGTTGATAGAGATGCTCTGTGGAAGGTATTAAGAATATATGGTGTGGGAGGCAAGTTGTTAGAAGCAGTGAAAAGTTTTTATCGAGGATGTAAGGCATGTGTACGTGTAGGAAGAGAGGAAAGTGATTGGTTCTCAATGAATGTAGGTTTGCGGCAGGGGTGTGTGATGTCTCCATGGTTGTTTAATTTGTTTATGGATGGGGTTGTTAGGGAGGTAAATGCAAGAGTCCTGGAAAGAGGGGCAAGTATGAAGTCTGTTGGGGATGAGAGAGCTTGGGAAGTGAGTCAGTTGTTGTTCGCTGATGATACAGCGCTGGTGGCTGATTCATGTGAGAAACTGCAGAAGCTGGTGACTGAGTTTGGTAAAGTGTGTGGAAGAAGAAAGTTAAGAGTAAATGTGAATAAGAGCAAGGTTATTAGGTACACTAGGGGTGAGGGTCAAGTCAATTGGGAGGTGAGTTTGAATGGAGAAAAACTGGAGGAAGTGAAGTGTTTTAGATATCTGGGAGTGGATCTGTCAGCGGATGGAACCATGGAAGCGGAAGTGGATCATAGGGTGGGGGAGGTGCAAAATTTTGGGAGCCTTGAAAAATGTGTGGAAGTCGAGAACATTACCGGAAAGCAAAAAAGGGTAGGTTGAAGAAATTTGGTTTTTTAACAATGTGTATGGTTGCGAGGCGTGGGGTATGATAGAGATGTGCGCAGGAGGAGGATGTCTGAAATAATGTTTAGGAAAAAAGGTGGTGTGAGGTGTTTGGGTCGAGTAATAAGTAAGGGTAAGAGAGATGTGTGGGGAAATGAAAAGAGGGGTTGAGGAGCAGAAGAGGGTGTTTTGAAATGGGGTTTGGGGGACATGGAGAGAATGAA
Organism: Panulirus ornatus; assembly: GCF_036320965.1. Taxonomy (NCBI): domain Eukaryota; kingdom Metazoa; phylum Arthropoda; class Malacostraca; order Decapoda; family Palinuridae; genus Panulirus; species Panulirus ornatus. The sequence goes on from NW_027265388.1 coordinate 8,938, forward strand.
ATGAGAAAGATTGACCAAGGATAAATGTTCCCCCGGTGGAGAACGAGGGGAAGAGGGGGACCAAATGGAGTGGGAAAAATTTGGGGTGAAA
>NW_027265389.1:0-8206 GCF_036320965.1 Panulirus ornatus
CCCCTTTTTCCCAAAAACCCCCCCCTTTCCCCTTCAAACCCCCAAGCCCTGCCCTTCCCCCCCCCCAACCCCCCTATCCTCCAGCCCCCCCCCTGCCTAACCCCCCCTTTTTCGCCCCCCCAAACCCCTCCTATCTCCACACGGGCCCCCTAAAACTCCCCGGCCCAACCCTTTCTGTTCCCCCCCCCCATAATCTTGGGGCGGTGCCCCTCCTCGTCCCAAGCCCCCCTTTCTCCGTCCCCCCTCCCTTTGACCCCTCGCGAAAAATCCTCCCCCCCTTTTCCCCTGCATGACCCCCCTTCGTTTCCAAAATTCCCCTTCCCCCTCCTCCGGGTTCCCCTTTTTCCCTGACCCTCGACCCAAAAACCCCCCTCCTTCCCTCCTACCCCCTTGTTTTTGGACCCCTTTGCCCCCCCCAACCCTTCCCTCTCTCTGTCCCCCCTCCCCTGCCCCCCCTCCGCCCCCCCAAAAAAGACCCTCCCTCTCCAAAACCCCCCTTTCCCTGGTTTTCCCTCGCCCCCAAATCCCCCCTCTTTTCCTTCCTTCCCCATGCCTTAAAAACCCACCCGAACCCCCTTTTTTCCCCCCTTTTGGGGGGGCCTGACTCCCCCCCCAAGGCTTTCTCTCCCCATTTCCTGCCTAAAATATCGTAAAAAACCCCCCCCCCCCCCCTTTTTTTTCCCCCAATTGTTTGACTCTCGCCCCCAAAGCCTCTCCTCCTGTCCCCCTACTTTTCCTCTTCCCCCCCCCCCCCAATTTTTCCTTCTCCCCCCCTGCCGGGTCCCCTCCGGTCCCCCCAAGCCCCTCCCCTCTCCCAAAACCCAAAGACCTCGTCCCCCCCCCAAAAACCTCCCTCCCCCTCCCCCCAAAACCAAACCCCTTTCCGTCCCAAAAAAGCCCCCCCCCCCTTTTCCCGATTTTTTTGCTTGACCCCCCCCTCTTTCCAATTCTCCTTTCTCCTACCCACCCCCTGATTTTTCGTCCCCCCCCCCCCTCCCCTCCTTCTCCAATTTTCCTCCCCCCTCCCGTACCCAGCCCCCCCCTTTTTCCCAAACTTCTTTTGAACTCTCGCCCCCCCCCCAACCCTTTCTCCCCCCTACCAGCAGACCCCACCCCCTAAACCCCCGGGGGTCCCCCCCCCCCCCTTTTAAGCCCCCCTTCCCCTGACCCCCTCGCCCCCCATAACTTTTCTCCTCTCCCCCTGCGTTTTTCCCCCCGGCCCCCCAGCCCCCCTCCTCCTCCCCTCCCCCTGACTCTAGTCCCCCCCAAGATCCCCCCCTTTTTCCCCTGTCCCCTTGCAATCAAACCCCCCGTTTCAATCCCCCTTCCCCCTGCCCCCCCCATTCCCTTGTCCCCCTTTTTTTCGCCGAAAGCCTCTCCTCCTACTCTCCGGGCCTGAGGGGGGGCTCCCCCCCCAATCCCTCCCCCCCCCCAAACCCGGGACTAAATTTTCCCCCCGTCCCTTTGCCCCCTCCCCCCCTCCAGACTTGCCTAAACCCCTCCGCCCCCCCCCCCAAAGCCCCCTCCCCCCCCTTCCCCGGTCCTGTTTTTTGACCCTCTGTGCCCCCTTCTTCTCCCTGTCCTCCCCCTAAATTTTTTTGCCCCAAAAAAGGCCCCTCTTCTCCCGGGGGTTTCCGACAAAAAAAACCCTTTTTGCAGGCCTCTACTCTTCCCAAATTTTTGCCCTAAAACTCCCCCCGTCCTAACCTTTCTCGTTGGTTTCCCGGCCTTGACCCCCCCCCTTTTATTTCCTAAGCCTCTCTCTCCCCTGACCCCCCTGAACTCCTCGTTTTTTTAAGCTCCTTCTCTTTTGGGTACCCCCTGCCTGACCTCCGTCCCAAAAACCCCTCTCCTCCCTGCCCCTGCCTCTCCCCCTAAACCCTTCTCTCTAAAAGCCCCCCCTGTCCTCGGTTCCCCAAAAAACCCCTCCCCTTCCTACGAAGCCCTGGAAATCCCCTTCACCAAAACTCCTCCTCCCCTCCTTCCCCAAACTCTCCCCCAACCCCTCTCTTTCCCAAAACATTGCCTTAATCTCTTTCCTCCCCCAAAACCTATCCTTTCCTCCCAGGCTGAACTCCTCCTTTCCCCTCCCCAAGCCCCCTCTCCTTCCATAAAATCCCCCCCCCCCTAAGCCCCCCCCCTTTCCCCCCCCCCCCCCTCTCTCCCAAAACCCCGGGGCCCCGGGGTCTCGTCCCCAAAACCCCCCTCCTTCTCCTTTCCCTTTGGGCCCTGCCCCCCGTCCCAAAGGGCCCTCTTTTCTCCTGGTTTTCCCCCCCCCCGCCGACTTTTCGGGTTCCCATTTCCCCTCTCTCCTCCCCGACCCCCCCCTTTTCCCCCCCCCCAAGGCCCTCTCCCCCTTGTCCCCCCCCCCCACCTCTCCCCCTTTCCCCCCCCCCCCCCCCCCCCGGCCCTCCTTTTTTTTCCCGTCCCCTTTCAAAACTCCCTCGATCCTCCTCCCTCTCCCCCGTCCCCCCTGACTCCTCGTCCCAAACCTCTCTTCTCCCGGGGCCCCCCCTTTTTTACACTTCGTCCCCAAACCCCCCTCCCCTCCCCCTTGGGGGCCCCAAGAATCCCCGTCCAAACCTCTTTCCCCCTCTCCCCCCGAACCCTTATCCCCCCCCAATCCTCTCTCTCCCTATCCCGCCTGCCCCCCCCGTACCCAAGGCCCCCCTTTTCCCCTTCTGTCCCCGCCTAAAAACCCCCCGTCCCCCCCAAAAAACTCCCCCCCTTTCCCCTTCCCCCTTTCCCCCCTCCAATCCAAAATGCCAAATCCCCTCTTCCTTCCCCCGCCCCTTTAAAAAAACCCATCCGAAAAAACCCTTTTTTTTCCCTTTTTGCCCTGACTCCCCCCCCCCCAAGCTTTTTTCCCCCCCTCCCCCAGTTTCCCCCCCCCCCCCTAACTTTTTTCCCTACAAAACATCCTTTTTTCCCCACAAAATTGAATCTCGTCCCCCCAAGCCCTCCCGTCCCTGGGCCTCCCCCCCTGCCTGACTCCCCCCGTCCCCCCCCCCCCCCCCCCCCCCCCAAAACCTTTTTGGGCCCCCCCCCCTGTCCTGCCTGAAACTTTCCGTTTCCCCAACTTTTCCCCTTTTTTTCAAAGCCCCCGACCCGTTCCCCTTCCCCCAAACCCCCCCTTTCCCTACCCAGGGGGGTAAAACTCTCCCTCCCCCCCCCAACCCCCCCTTTTCTCCAGGGCCTTTCCCTTTACCTGGGTCCCCCCCCAAATCTCCTATCCCCACCCAAATGACTGACTCTCAATCCCCCAAACCCCCCCCCCCCCCTCCAAATGTCCCTTGGGGAGAACCCCCCCCCCTCGTCCCAAAACCCCCCCCCTCCCCCCGGGCCCCCCCCCTGCCCCCTGAATTTTTTTTCCTTTCAAAAGACTCCCCCCCTTCCCGCCCCCTGAAAAAAAAATGACTTTTTCCGAATCCCAATTTTTTCCCCCCCCTCCCCCTCCCCCCTTCCTGAACCCTTTTCCGAAACCCCAAAGACCCCCCCCCTTTTTTCCCTACCCCCGGGGTCCCAGATTTTCCTGTCCCCCCCCCCCCCTCTTTTTTCTTTTTCCCCCCCCTGACTCTCGTTCCAAAAGACCCCTTTCTTCTCCCCCCTGTTCCCCCCCCTCCCTTTTTTTTCCGTTAAAGATCCCTTTCCCCCCTTTTTGTCCTGCCCTTTTTAAACCCATCGAAAAGCCTCCCTTTTTCCCCCCCCCCTTCCCCCCCCTTTCCGCCCCCCCCAAGCTAATTTTTTCCCCTCCCCCAAGCCCCCCCCTTACCCAAACCCCCTACCCCGTAAAAACAACCCTCCCCTTTTTTTTCCAACAATGCTTTGACCCTTCTTTCCTAAGCCCCCCCCCTTTCTCCCCTGTCCCCCCTCCCCCCCTGAAAACTTCCCCCCCCCCCCCCAAGGCTTTTTTTCCCCCCCCTGGCCCCCCCGTCCCCTTCGCCCCCCCCCCAAGCCCCTCCCTTTTTCCTAACCAACCCCGACTCCCTCCCCTCCCCCCCCCTCCCCCCCCAAATCCTCCAAAAATCCCTCGTCCACACCCTCTTTTTTTTTTTTCCAAACATTTTTTAACTCTCCCCCCCCCACAAGCCCTCCCCCCTTCTCCCTACCCACCCTTGACCTTTTTTTCCGAAACCCAAAATCCCCCCCCCCCCCCCTCCCCACTTCCTTTATAAAAACCTCTCTTTCCCGGGCCTTCTCCCTTACCCAAACTTTTCCCCTTTTTGAACTCCCCGCCCCCCCCCAAGCCCCTTCCTTAAACCTTTACCCAACCCTTTAAAAAAAAACTTTTTCCTTCCCAAGCTTTTTTCCCCCTCCACCCCCCCCCCCTTACTCCCGTCCCCCAATCCTTTTCTCCCCCCACACTGCCCCCAACCCCCCTCCGTCCCAAGGAAAATTTCCCCTTCCCCCCCTTTTTCTTACCTGATTTCCCCCCCCCCCCCCCCCCCCCTCCTCCAGTTCCCCCCTGCCGGAACTCCCCGATCCAATTCCCCCCTTTTTTTCCCCCCCCCCCCCCCCCAACCCTCCCCTTGTCCCCCCCTTCGTCCCCCAAAGCCCCCCAACTCCCCCGTCCTTTTGGCCTGACCTAAATTTCCCCAAAAAAGCCTCCCCCATCCTTTCCCCTAAAACCCCCTCTCCCCCACCCCTCTAATCCCCCTATTTCCTGGCCCCTAAAAATCTCGCCCCCAACCCCTCCCTTTTTTTCCCTGCCCAAAACCCCAGACTCTCCCCCTAAGCCCCCCCCCTTTTTCTCCCCCCCCCTGATTTTCCCCCCTGGACTTCCCCCCCCCCCCAAGGCCTCTCTCCCTTTGGGCCCCCTTTGCCTGCCCTCCTCGCCCCCCAAAAGCCCCCCTTTCCCTTCCTGCCCCCCCTTCCTTTTAAAACCCTCCCTCCCCCCCATGCCCCCTTCTCCCCCCCTGCCCCCCCCCCCCCTTGAAACCCTCGTCCCCAAGGGCCCTCCTTCTCCTTTTGTCCTTTCCCTTGACCGTCCCCGGTCCCTAAACCCCCTCTGTCCTCCCCCCTCCTGCCTAAACCCTTTATTTTTTCGCCCCAAAAGCTTTCCCTCCCCCCCCATCCCCCCTGACTCCACTCCTTTCCCCAAAAACCCCCCCCCTCCCCCCCTTCAAAACCCAAACCCCCCCCTTAAACCCTCCTTCGTCCCCAAAACCTTTTACCCTCCCTTTCCCCCCCCTGCCTAAACCTTTGGTCCCCCAATCCTCAAATTTCCCCAAACCCCAAAGGTGACAATCGCCCTTTAACCCTCTTTTTCCCCCAAGGGCCCCTTTTGCGAAAAATTTTTTTCCTTTTGGTCCCCCAAGGGGGACCCCCCCCCCCTCTTTTCCCCTTCCCCGGGCCCCCCTTGGATTTTCCCCCCTTCCCCGCATGGACTCTTCCCCCCCTGCCCCCCCCCCCCCCCCGGGAAATGAACTCTCACCAATCCCCCTTCCCCCTTCCCCCCCCCTTCCCTGGGTCCCCCCCCTCTCGACGAAAAACCTCTCTCCTCCTTTTCCCTGCCTAAACCTCTGTCCCCCCCCCCCTCCCTTCTTGGTTTCTCCCCCCTGCCCTCTCTTTCGTCCAAAAAGACCCTCTCTCCTTTTCCCTTTCCCCTGGCCTGGGTCGATTTTGCACTTTCCCTCCCCCTTCTGTCCCCCCCCCCCCCCCCCCCCAAAACCCCCCCCTTTTTCCCCTTTTTTTTCCCCCTTTCCCCCTAAACCTCCCCCCCTCCCCCCCCCAAAACCCTCTCCCTCCCCCCAGTCCTGCCCAAAAACCCAAATCGTAAAAAAAACCCCCCTCTTTTTTCCCCCCCCCCAACCCCCCCCTTTTTAAAAAAAACCCTCGTCCCCAAAGCCCCCTCCCTTTCCCCTTTTTCGGGTCCCGGGCCTAAAAACCCCCCCAACCCCCCAAAGCTTTCCCCTTTTTCCCTAAAATGCCCCTGGCCTGTTTCCTCTTTCCCAAAAGCCCTCCCTCCTCCTACTAGCCTTTAACCTCGCCCCCCCCCAAACCCCCTCCCTCCCCCCCAAACCCCTTCCCAAAAACCCCCCCTTTTTGGTCCCAGCCCTCCCCCCTTTACAAAATTGCTTAAAATCTTCCCCCCCCCAAAACCCCCCTTTCCCTCCTTCCCCCAGCCCACTTTTCCGTACCCCAAAACTCCCCCCTTCCCACTCCCCCCCAAACCCCCCTCCCCTACCTTACTTCCTCTCCACCCCATACCTTGACCCTCGCCCCCCCAAGCCCCCCTCCCCCCCCCCTCCCCAGCCCTAAAAAATTCCCCCCCGTCCACATTTCCTCCCCCCTCCCAGCCCCTTTCCCCTTACTCCCCCCCTTTCCCCCAAATTTCCCTCCTCTCTCCCAACCCCGTCCCCTGAAGTCCCCCCCCCCCCCCACCAAGAATTTTCCCCCTTTTCCCGCCCTTTTTGGCCCCAAAAAAACCCTCCTCCCAAAAGGTTTCTCTCTCCGGGTCCCCCTGCCTGACCCCCCCCGACCCCAATCCTCCCTTTTTTTTTCCCCCCATCCTCCCCCCCAAAACCCTGGGTCCCCCCCAACCCCCCCCCCCTTTCCCCCTGTTTTTTTTGGCCCCTGATTTCCACGTCCCAACCCCCCTCTCTTCCTGTCCCCCCCTGACTCAAAGCCCCCCCCCCCAAATTGCCCCCCCCTTCTCCCCTCTTTTTCCCAAAAAACCCTGACCCCCCCGGGGGCCAAAAGCCTTTCCCTCCTGTTCCTACCTGAACTTCCCCCCCATACCTCCCCTCTCCCCCCCCCCCCTTTTTCCCCCCCTTACCTGACTTTTTACGGTTTCCCCAATCCCCTCCACTTCCCCCCCTCCCCTAAACTCAAAGTCCCTTTTCCCCCTCCTTTCCTTTCCCTTGGGACTCTCGCCAAAAAACCCCTCCCCTCCTTGTCCCCCCCCTACGCTCCTCTCCCCCCCAAAACCCTCTTTCTCCTGTCCCCCTTGGGCCCTGAACCCTTCATTCCCTGCCCCTCTCTCTCTCCTTATTTCCCCTGGTTCCCCTTCCCTAACTTTTCGTCCGGGGAAAGGCCCCCCTTCCCTCCCTGTCTTTTTTTTGTGACCCCCTCGTCCCCCCCCCCCAACCCCCTATCTCCCCATTTTTTGCCCTGAAAATCTCCCCTCCCCCCCCCTTTCCCCCTTTTTTCTTCCTTTTGGCCCCCGAAACCCCCCAAAACCTAAGCCCCCCCTCTCCCCCTGAAAAAAAATTTCCCCCCTTTCCCCCCCCCAAGCCCCTTTTTTTCTCGTGGGGCCCCCCCTTTTCCCCCCCCGGAAAATCCCGTCCCCCCTCCCCCTCTCCTTCCCCGTCCTCCCTTTTTTACCTTTTGCCCACATGGGCCTCCCTCCTCCCCTTTGGGGCCCGAAAAATCCTCGTCCCCCCCCCCAAAACCCCCCTTTTTCCCCTCCCCGTCCCCCCCCCCCCCTGACTCCTCCCTCCCCCCAAAAACCCCCCCCTGGAACCCGTCCATTGCCCTTTAACTTTTTCCCTCCGAACTTTTCCCCTTTTTTTAAAAGCCCCTAACTACTTCTTTTCAAAAACCCTCCTCTTTCCCAAACCCACCTGAAAATTTTTCCGTCCCCCCAACCTCATCTCCCAGTCCCCCCCTGCTCCCCTCCACGTCCCCCCCCAAAACCCTCACCCCCCCACACTAAAAAACCCCTGGACCCTCTCGGCCCAAGCCTTCCTGTCCCCATATCTTGCGTGGGCCCCCCTTCGTCCCCCCCCCAAACCCCCCCCTCTCCTTCCCCCCTGGTTTCCCCCCCCCTGAACTCCCCGCGGGGAAAATACCCTCCTCTCCCCTTTTCCCCCCGCCCCGAAATCTTCGAAACCAATCCCCCCCCCTGTTTCCCCCCCCTCCCGAAACCCCCAAAAGCCCCCTCCCTCCTCCATCCCGGCCTGAAAAACCCCCGTCCCCCCCAAGCCCCCCCTCCCCTCCTTTTCTGTCCTGCCCTGAAAATCCCCCCGAACCCAAATCTCCCTCCTATTCCCTTCCTGGGCCCCCCCTTCCCTCCCAGAAATGGGCCCCCCTTTCCCCCCTTTTTTCCCCCGTTTTTTGGCCCCCTTTAAAAACCCCCCTCAGAAGCCCCCCCTTTTTCCCCTTTTTTTTTTTCCCTGAAACCCCCGTTCCCCCCCAAAACTCCTCTCCCAGTTTCCCCCTTGGGCCCCAAAAAAATTCGTTAACAACCCTTTCCCCTTTTCCC
>NW_027265390.1:0-6544 GCF_036320965.1 Panulirus ornatus
CTATACTACCACTTCACCCGGGTTCTTACACCAGCAGACCATAATAATAATGGACATTTCCATTCAATCTTTTTCTTCTGGGGATGTTGGGTAACTTTTTCATGGGCTACTTTGGGCTTGGCGGGAGCTACTGCACGGGGTCAGGTGAGGTAGAATAGGGGGTGAGTTTGGCTTTTTATTCGATCATGGTGAGGTGGGGTGGGGTGGGTTTCACCGCAAAGCCGTGGCAACCATAGGGCCCCACTGGGGTTTGGCCCAAAAAAGGGCCGGGAGGGGGCAGCACTGAAAAGGGAAGCATAGAGAATGGGGTTTACCTCCCACGCAGCCAAATCCAAGTCCTTTCGCGGGTAACTAAAAAGGGTATGGCTAATTTTGGAAAAAAAGAAGTACGAAAATTCTGAAATAAAAAACATTGGTTGAACCACATTTCATATCAAAGATAGTAAATAGTAAAAGTTATGAAATTGGGCTTATAATTGAAATTTTAAAATTTAGGCCAGTGTCCATTCCTTTGACATAGTTGTGTTTTATTTGTTGGCAAGAGAATGAGCGGCAGAGCCAGCCCTCTCCAGCGATCTAGGGCATAAGAGTCTCCCCGTGAGCGGAGGCAATTTGCACGACACGGGACACACCACACAACTCCCCGAAAAATGAACGCCCGGGAGGGACCAGCACACATTCCGAAAAAACCCTTAGATTCTGACTGAAGCAGTGTTCACGGATGAGTGTTTATACAACCCCCTCTTTGAAAAGGTTTTCACTGTTGGAGGAGAACGTAACCAGGAGAAGTTAATGATTTGATGCTGCTCAAAGACTTAAAGTCTTGTTATGGTAATAAGACTTAATGTTAAATAATACTGTTTATACACCATAACGATATATCCCTGCCGAACCACAACAATAACGTTAAAATCGTAAATTTGTCTACAGGCACAAATGACCGACCCAAACCCAGTCCTCTACCTGTCATTAAGGAAATGACTTTACATGCCTGGTGATTTTTTTCAAATGGGGGGGTCGCTTTACTCAACGACTGTTGCATAACTCGGAGAACGTTTCTACCGTCTCTGCGGGCAGGGGTTTACTCTCCCTGCTGGGCATCATTACATTAGCGACGTGTTTTTCAACACTGTCCCTAAAAACGGACTTCTATAGCTCCGGACTGGGCCACAAATGAAAAACCCTTTAAATTTGTCATGAACATTTTTGGCAGAAAGGTGTACATCTGCAACCGGGAGACGAGATGACACACAACAACGAACCACGCCCACACCTTTCCCGGGTTTTAATTTCGCAGGTGGACGTTTTATTAAATATACCTAACATTTCATTTGTCTTTTATAAATTGATATTTTATTACTTTGATAGCATTATGTCAATAAAACAGAAAAATCAAGTATATTTTATACAAAACGTGGAGGAAAAATATACAGGGTTTATGTTTTATTTCACGGGGTTTGGGACTATCTTTTCCATGCCCACTTCATTAAATGGCAGCCACAAAATTTTTGTTTTTTCCAGTATATGAAATAACAAGGGAATGAAAACAAAAAAAAAATATATAAAAGATTGTTCATTGTATCAATTTTTTTATGCTGATTAAAAAACTAAACCTCCCACAAAAACATGGCAGGGTGCAGTGCATACGAACGAAAGTCGTCATAAAGAAAAAAAAATAGTTTGAGGAGCATGGGCCCAAACTTAACTTATACGAATGATTGAGGTAGAAATACCTGCTTACGAGACAAATCCATAGAAATTTAGGAGTATCCATGCGAAACATCAAATATAATGTGGGATATCGGTGCCATAATTTTAAAATATTTTCCATAATACAAAAAATTTTATTTCCCTTTCGTCAGATACTTAACCATACTACAGCACACTGATTCAGTGGTTTTCAGCCCTCTCCTACCTTCAGCCTTTTTTTGATATTACAGCCTCTCTACCCGAAATGTCTAGATACATTTTGATGTTAGGATGAATGAGGAGAATGTCACTAGTCGACCATCGTTGAAGTTTATGGTTTAGAGATGAGTAAGATCTTCATCCAACAAGGATAATGCCCTATGAAAAAGTTAAAACATATACCAAAAAATATCTTTAGATAAACATTATTTCCACAACTTTTTGCATAAATTGCGTTAAAACATAAAAGAAAGTAGGTTAACTTGGGAGAATTAAAAAAGGAACCAAAACAGCAAAAATAAGTTCTATAAAGAATTGGAACAATATTTTGGGAAATAAAAACAGAAAGGGAATAAAAGGATACTTTGCGTCAAGGTTAGAAATTTTCAAAAAGACAACTAAGTACAAGATACTTGTATGTTCCCACAATACGAACAAATTTTCATGAGAATGAGGTTTATAAAAACACGGGGGGAAGAAATACAGAACTAACATTTTTAAAAAAAAATATAATATAGAAAAAGTAAAATATTACAATATTACAAACGCTTAAAAGTATATACAATATGTTTTTCTCAAGAAAATTACAATACATTTTTTACAATTCAAATCGTAAAATTTTGTTTACAGCAATGGCATGCGGGTCTTATTTGAGTTGTTTCAATATCATTTTTTCCCCGTTTCAAGAGTATTTGGAAATCATAATTTATTCACTGAACTGTCAGGGAGACCCGTATAAGATTTAAACTAGTTACTTCATTTTGTGCTTTTTAAATATAAACTTTTGTTCCCTTTTTTCATCTTGACTGCTTGTTTGTACGTTTTTTTTTCTCCCACACAAAATCCCATAGAGGGAAAACCGGGAAAAATAACTCGCGAGGCGACAACACATGGGGGTATCAAACAGCTCGAGTCTCGTGGTGTAAAATGAGTTATTTCTTCGCTAAAAAACATGACTCTTCCGCCAGTAAACAAAAAATGGGGATCTTTAAAAACATTTTAATACGGGGAAAAAAAAGGCCTCTTACAGACTACGTTTCCACAATGGATTAAAAGAGTCATTTCCCTTATTTTCGCAGTCAACTTATATGTCTGGCGCCAACATCTCCCCACCATAGGAGTAACTTTAATAACTCATATCCTTTCTCCACAACATGAACATATGCATCAGGAGTAAAAAAAACCAAATGTCTCACTAAGGGGCAACTCACCCCTCACCCTGGGAAGCAAAATAAATAAAACATAAAAAAATACCCAAAAAGGGACAAAATGATATAAACCTAAACTACAATACATCCAAACCCCCAAATTCACATATTCAGCCCTCGAGGAAACTTTAATTTCGTCCTGTTCTAGACAAAAATTAAGTTGACGACGGTGTCATGAGTGAGCCTCTAAACCCCTTGGGAGAAATTTTCCGGGGAAGGCATCTGTTGGTGGTAAGACTATGAGCTTCATTGTTGAAACATCCCCCCTGCAAAATTAAAGCTCCAAAGTTATAAAGTTTTTTGCACGGGCCTACAAATTTTACTCCCTTTGCAGTCTTAACTTGACAATTTAAATTCCACCCCCCAGGAATAGCTCAACAATCACCCCAAAGGGGCCTTTTGCAACCGAGGAGAATTATCTCCAACCACAAAACAATCCTTCTCATTTCATCTGGGTGTGAAACCTGTAATGAAGGGGAAAATTCAATAAATAGCGACCCACACATTCCAAAACTTATCAAGTTGTTATGTCCCGCTTTCTCGCTCAAAATGGGCCCTTTAAAGTGACATTTCGGGAAACCCTGGCAATCACCTAAACCTCATGAAATCCACATTGCCCCAAATTTAAAAAAAATGAGGTTTTTAAAGAGCTTAGGGGAATTAGGATCATTTTGGGAAAAAAAAAAAAAGGGGTTTTTACGGTCGGAAATTTTACACTTTCCTAAATTTCATGAAGTAAGTCCCTGGGCCACATCTTTTTTTAAAAAATTATACAAAAGTCTTCCAGAGCAATTTAACAAATGGGAAATAATTTTCCCACAACCCCCACCTGGGAATGGGGTACAAAAAATTTCCCAAACGGGGGAGAAAGGGTCCCAAAAGAACGATGCATTTTTTTAAAGACATACAAAAAAAGGGTTTTTGCATTTGTCAGAGTAAATAACTGATAAAGGCCTTTTCTGCAAAAACCTACAAAGGCAAGTAAAGCAATCATAAGACATAGAAGTACTCAACCTAAGTAAACGGCGGGGAAACCCCACAATGAATAACAAAAGTACATTTTTTTTTCCAGGGAAAATCAACACAAAACATGGTCCAGCATAATCAACACAGGTCCAGTGAAAGGAGAGCAAGATTAAATCTTAGCCCGGGAAGAGGGGGTTTACGGGCTGACGGCAAGCTTGTGAGTGATGCTACGACAAACAAACACTCCTACACACTACCTTAGCAGCTTTCTTAATCCGACAAATTAAGTAAAAAAGACTTTTGTTGAAATTAAAGTGAAAACACCAGCGTGTTTCAGAAATACATGTTGGAAACTACTAACAGCTTGCAAATAACCTTTTGGGAAAAATCATTAATATTGAATCATAACTAAAATTCAGCCTGGCCCCGCCACCCCTTCCCTTTTCAAAAAAAACATTTCATCCATAAAAGTTGAATTTCCTAATGTAAAAATCTTAGGGAGGACTTTCCAAGCATTAAGGCATTGATCTCTTGGGGTAAAACCCTTTCTCTTTTGAAAAAAATTAAATTTAAATTTGTCTAGCTTGAAACTAACTCAGTAAAAGAACAAGGGCCCAAAACATTTAACAGCATGAGGTTTTCAGTTCTTCACAAACTTTTTACCCAACTACACAATAGCTTTTGTAAAATGACCCCACGGGCGTAGTAATCTACTGATGGATGCTCGGACACAAGCATGTCACTGGGGGTGTCTGAAATACCTCCTCTAAATGGGCCCGTGGCTGCTGGGACCAAACATCCGTGCTGATAAAGTGTTCAGAGAGCCAAAACAGGACCATTCAGCCACGAGTACAGGGAAAATTTAAATCCTTTTAGCAAAGGCACCTCTGGAAAAAAAGGTCTCTGGATTATTTTACCAGGGAATATGCTTCCACTGAACGGGGATTAAAACTCTGAATCTCATTTACTCTATTCGCTACAAAAGTCCTTCAAACTATAGGTCCCCTCTTTATCCCTGACTAGCTACTTAGAATCGCCCCCGAGTACATTTTTTTATCAATAAGTGTAGGGAGCTTACAAATACAATAGCCTACACACAAAGAGCACCCATTAATTTAACCTCGGGACCGACAAATTCTTGATAGGTGCTACCTTCCTTTTGGGGAGAACAAAAATACCTTAACGACCCCTCATTATTTAGGAACTCTCAATAACACAGGGCCCCAAAACCCCTTCTCGAGCATTCCAAGGCATTTCAGTTTCCCACATTTTGTAGCTTGTTCCATACAAATCTGGAAAATAACAACATTAACTTGCCATGTGTTAAAAAACTTTTATTTTGAACCCACTTCTGAAACCGGTGTTTCAATTCTTAGCCCAAAATTCAATCCCAAGAAAGCCAAGCCTTTCCCAAAAATCTTGGAACATTTAATTTTTGCCATAAGAAATTTCTGGGGATAGAGGGGCCCAAAAGGGATCAAATAATTTACTGAGACACGAGAAACTGCTCTCTTTGTGATGCATTCAAGATCCTTCAATCTAAACATCAAATGAAAAACTATTCTTTTCAAACACCACTGTAAACCAAGAAAACTTTGTCTCTGCATGCTTCTGGGGGTCAAATAGTCATTTAATCTGTCTTTTAAGGCATTGCCCGTTCGAGCTCCACTTTGAAAGTGTCATAACTGCCTGGACATAGAACTATACCAACGCTCATCAAACTTAGCAAAGGCTACCTCTGCACAGACCAGCCCTGACAACCAGTCTTCCACATATAGGTATCACCTTTAGCTCTGCAATAACTCAGATCAGGAAAGCTGTATTAAGATGATGTTAAACCAAGGTATTTTTTTGGCGTTCAACGAAATCTGGACTACTTTTATTACCAATGGACTCTACAGATAAATCTCAGTTATCCGATGATACCATTACATAGTTCCAAAGAAATCTATGCACGTCCTGTCCCCTTCTTTCCTTACATTAATCTGGAGAAAGCTTCAGTGATATCACCAGTTAGGCACCCTTCCACCTTCTGAACCTCAGAAGTACCTCTACCAACTGTGGGTTAAGAGGTGGGACCCACCTCAAGAACAGTGATTAATGAAGACCCTTCCATTATAGCTCTCAGCAGATGCGTCACAAGACTCGTCCTTACTTTACTTGTGGTGCTGACTTCCCTACGACAGGATGATGAGGAAGGTAGAATGTGGGGTACTGGGCTGTTCATCTCACCCTCAGGTAACCTGTTCTATGATCCTTACCCCTTCGTAACCCTCAAATAGGCATCATACTCCCCTTAATTTAGATTGAGAATTTAAATCTATGTCATCAAACATATCCTTTTTCCTTGCAAGCCTTTCATTATTTTGGAGGTTACACTATGCCTGATTTCCAGGGAAGAGCAACCCTCATCATCATATCATCCTTAATCCTTAAATGTCTCTGAAATAGGATTTTAACAC
>NW_027265391.1:0-7122 GCF_036320965.1 Panulirus ornatus
GCTGAGAGGTGCAACTGGAGAGATGTCTTGTGGAGGCGAAGGTGAAGATTTGTAGGGGTTTTCAGAAAAGAAGAGAGAATGTTGGGGTGAAGAGGGTGGTGAGAGTATGTGAGCTTGGGAGGGTGACTTGTGTTAGGAAGTATCAGGAGAGACAGTCCCGAAAGGTGAGAACAAAGGAGATAAGGGGAGTGGGGGAAGAATGGATGAATTTAGGGAATGAGTGATGGATTGTTGAAAAGATGCTTGTGGGATGAGAAGCGTGGAAGGTGGGTTGATTAGAAATGGTAGTGAGTGTTGGGATGAAGAAGTAAGATTATCAGTGAAAGAGAAGTGAGAGGCACTTGGACGATTTTTGCAGGGAAAAAATGCAAATGAGTGGGAGATATATTAAAGAAACAGCCAGGAGGTCAAGAGAAAGGTGCGAGAGGTGAAAAAGAGGGCAAATGAGCGTTGGGGTGAGAGAGTATCATTAGATTTTAGGGAGAATAAAAAGATGATCTGGAAGGAGGTAAGTAAAGTGCGTAAGGCAAGGGAGCAAATGGGAACTTCAGTGATAACAAGTAGTGGTGATGTGAGAAGGAGATGGAGTGAGTATTTTGAAGGTTTCTTAAAGATGTTTGAGGACAGAGTGGCAGATATAGGGTGTTTTGGTAGAGGTGGTGTGCAAAGTGAGAGGGTTAGAGAAAATGATTTGGTAAACAGAGAAGAGGTATTAAAAGCTTTGCGGAAGATGAAAGCCGGCAAGGCAGCAGGTTTGGATGGTATTGCAGTGAAATCTATTAAAAAAGGGGATGACTATATTGTTTACTGGTTGGTAAGGTTATTTAATGTATGTATGATTCATGGTGAGGTGCCTGAGGATTGGCGGAATGCGTGCATAGTGCCATTGTACAGAGGCAAAGGGGATAAGAGTGAGTGCTCAAATAACAGAAGGAAAAGTTTGTTGAGTATTCCTGGGAAATTATATGGGAGGACATTGATTGAGAGGGTGAAGGCATGTACAGAGCACCAGATTGGGGAAGAGCAGTGTGGTTTCAGAAGTGGTAGAGGATGTGTGGATCAAGTGTTTGCTTTGAAGAATGTGCGTGAGAAATACTTAGAAAAACAAATGGATTTGTATGTAACATTTATGGATCTGGAAAAGGCATATTATAGAGATGATAGAGATGCTCTGTGGAAGGTACTAAGAATATATGGTGTGGGAGGCAACTTGTTAGAAGCAGTGAAAAGTTTTTATCGAGGATGTAGGGCATGTGTACGTTTAGGAAGAGAGGAAATTGATTGGTTCTCAGTGAATGTAGGTTTGCGGCAGGGGTGTGTGATGTCTCCATGATTCTTTAATTTGTTTATGGATGTGGTTGTTAGGGAGGTGAATGCAAGAGTTTTGGAAAGAGGGGCAAGTATGGAGTCTGTTGAGGATGATAGAGCTTGGGAAGTGTGTCAGTTGTTGTTCGCTGATGATACAGCGCCTGTGACTGATTCATGTGAGAAACTGCAGAAACTGGTGACTGAGTTTGGTAAAGTGGGTGAAAGAAGAAAGTTAAGAGTAAATGTGAATAAGAGCAAGGTAATTATGGTACAGTAGGGTTAAGGGTCAAGTCAATTGGGAGGTAAGTTTGAATGGAGAAAAACTGGAGGAAATAAAGTGTTTTAGATATCTGGGAGTGGATCTAGCAGCGGATGGAACAATCGAAGCGGAAGTGAATCACAGGGTGTAGAAGGGGGCGAAAATCCTCGGATCCTTGAAGAATGTGTGCAATTCGAGAACATTATCTCCGATAGCAAAAATGGATATGTTTGAAGGAATAGTGGTTCCAACAATATTGTATGGCTGCGAGGGATGGGCTATGGATAGAGTTGTGCGCAGGAGGGTGGATGTGCTGGAAATGAGATGTTTGAGGACAATATGTGGTGTGAGGTGGTTTGATCGAGTAAGTAATAAAAGGTTAAGAGATATGCGTGGAAATAAAAAGAGTGTGGTTGAGAGAGCAGAAGAGGGTGTTTTGAAGTGGTTTGGTCACATGGAGAGAATGAGTGAGGAAAGATTGACCAAGAGGATATATGTGTCAGAGGTGGAGGGAACGAGGAGAAGTGGGACACCAAAATGGAGGTGGGAAGATGGAGTGAAAAAGATTTTGAGTGATCGGGGCCTGAACATGAAGGAGGGTGAAAGACGTGCAAGGAATAGAGTGAATTGGATCGATGTGGTATACCGGGGTCGACGTGCTGTCAATGGATTGAACCAGGGCATATGAAGCGTCTGGGGTACTCCATGGAAACTTCTGTTGGGCCTGGATGTGGAAAGGGAGCTGTGGTTTCGTGCATTATTCCATGACAGATAGAGACTGAGTGTGAACGAATGTGGCGTTTGTTGTCTTTTCCTAGCGCTACCTAGCACATATGAGGGGGGAGGGGGTTGTTATTCCACCCCCACACACATGTATATACATACACGTCCACACACGCAAATATACATACCTATACATCTCAATGTACATAAATATATACACACACAAAAAGACATACATATATACCCATGCACACAATTCACACTGTCTGCCTTTATTCATTCCCATCACCACCTCGCCACACATGTAATACCATCCCCCTCTCCCCTCACGTGTGCGAGGTAGCGCTAGGAAAAGACAACAAACGCCACATTCGTTCACACTCAGTCTCTAGCTGTCATGCAATAATGCCAGAAACCACAGCTCCCTTTCCACATCCATGCCCCACCCAACTTTCCATGGTTTACCCCAGACGCTTCACAGCCCTGATTCAATCCACTGACAGCACGTCAACCCCGGTATACCATATCCATCCAATTCACTCTATTCCTTGCCAGCCTTTCACCCTCCTGCATGTTCAGGCCCCGATCACTTAAAATCTTTTTCACTCCATCTTTCCACCTCCAATTTGGTCTCCCACTTCTCCTCGTTCCCTCCACCTCCGACACATATATCCTCTTGGTCAATCTTTCCTCACTCATTTTCTCCATGTGCCGACACCATTTCAAAACACCCTCTTCTGCTCTCTCAACCATGCTCTTTTTATTTCCACATATCTCTCTTACCCTTACATTACTTACTCGATCAAACCACCTCACACCACACATTGTTCTCAAACATATCATTTCCAGCACATCCACCCTCCTGCGCACAACTCTATCCATAGCCAACGCCACTCAACAATACAACATTGTTGGAACCACTATTCCTTCAAACATACCCATTTTTGCTTTCCGAGATAATGTTCTCGACTTCCAAACATTATTCAAGACTCCCAGAATGTTCGCCGCCTCCCCCACCCTATGATTTACTTCCGCTTCCATGGTTCCATCCGCTTCCAGATCCACTCCTAGATATCTAAAACACTTCACTTCCTCCAGTTTTTCTCCATTCAAGATTACCTCCCAATTGACTTGACCCTCAAACCTACTGTACTTAATAACCTTGCTCTTATTCACATTTACTCTTAACTTTCTTCTTTCACACACTTTACGAAACTCAGTCACCAGCTTCTGCAGTTTCTCACATGAATCAGCCACCAGCGCTATATCATTAGCGAACAACAATTGACTCACTTCCCAAGCTCTATCATCCACAACAGGCTTCATACTTGCCCCTCTTTCCAAAACTCTTGCATTAACCTCCCTAACAACCCCATTCATAAACAAACTAAATAGCCATGGAGACATCACACACCCCTGCCGCAAACCTACATTCACTGAGAACTAACCACTTTCCTCTCTTCCTACACGTACACATGCCTTACATCCTCGATAAAAACTTTTCACTGCTTATAACAACTTGCCTCCCACACCATATATTCTTAATACCTTCCACAGAGCATCTCTATCAACTCTATCATATGCCTTCTCCAGATCCATAAATGCTACATACAAATCCATTTGCTTTTCTAAGTATTTCTCACATATATTCTTCAAAGCAAACACCTGATCCACACATCCTCTACCACTTCTGAAGCCACACTGTTCTTCACCAATCTGTTGCTCTGTACATGCCTTCACCCTCTCAATCAATACTCTCCCATATAATTTACCTGGAATACTCAACAAACTTATACCTCTGTAATTTGAGCACTCACTCTTGCCCCCTTTGCCTTTGTACAATGGCACTATGCACGCATTCCGCGAATCCTGAGGCACCTCACCATGAGTCATATATACGTTAAATAACCTTACCAACCAGTCAACAATACAATCATCCCCTTTTTTAATAGATTCCACTGCAATACCATCCAAACCTGCTGCCTTGCCGGCTTTCATCTTCTGCAAAGCTTTTACTACCTCTTCTCTGTTTACCAAATCATTTTCCCTAACCCTCTCACTTTGCACACCACCTCGACCAAAACACCCTATATCTGCCACTCTATCATCAAACTCATTCAACAAACCTTCAAAATACTCACTCCATCTCCTTCTCACATCACCACTACTTGTTATCACCTCCCCATTAGCTCCCTTCACTGAAGTTCCCATTTGCTCCCTTGTCTTACGCACTTTATTTACCTCCTTAAAGAACATCTTTTTATTCTCACTAAAATTTAATGATACTCTCTCACCCCAACTCTCATTTGCCCTCTTTTTTCACCTCTCGCACCTTTCTCTTGACCTCCTGTCTCTTTCGTCTATACATCTCCATCTCAATTGCATTTTTTCCCTGCAAAAATCGTCCAAATGCCTCTCTCTTCTCTTTCACTAAAAATCTTACTTCTTCATCCCACCACTCACTACCCTTTCTAATCAACACACCACCCACGCTTCTCATGCCACAAGCATCTTTTGCGCAATCCATCACTGATTCCCTAAATACATCCCATTCCTCCCCAACTCCCCTTACTTCCATTGTTCTCACCTTTTTCCATTCTGTACTCAGTCTCTCATGGTACCTTCTCATACAAGTCTCCTTCCCAAGCTCACTTACTCTCACCACCCTCTTCACGCCAACATTTACTCTTCTTTTCTGAAAACCCATACAAATCTTCACTTTAGCCTTCACAAGATAATGATCAGACATCCCTCTAGTTGCACCTCTCAGCACATTAACATCCAAAAGTCTCTCTTTCGCGCGCCTGTCAATTAACACGTAATCCAATAACGCTCTCTGGCCATCTCTCCTACTTACATACGTATACTTATTTATATCTTAATTTTCAAACCAGCTATTCCCAATCACCAGTCCTTTTTCAGCACATAAATCTACAAGCTCTTCACCATTTCCATTTACAACACTGAACACCCAATGTATACCAATTATTCCCTCAACTGCCACATTACACAACTTTGCATTTAAATCACCCATCTCTATAAATCGGTCTTGTGCATCAAAACAACAAAACACACTCATTCAGATGCACCCAAAACACTTGCCTTTCATGATCTTTCTTCTCATGCCCAGGTACATATGCACCAATAATCACCCATCTCTCTCAATCAAGCTTCAGTTTTACCCATATTAATCGAGAATTTACTTTCTTACTTTCTATCACATACTCTCACAACTCCTGTTTCAGGAGTAGTGCTACTCCTTCCCTTGCTCTCGTCCTCTCACTAACCCTTACTTTACTCCCAAGACATTCCCAAACCACTCTTCCCCTTTGTCCTTGAGCTTCGTTTCACGCAGAACCAAAACTTCCAGGTTCCTATCCTCAAACATACTATCTATCTCTCCTTTTTTCACATCTCGTTTACATCCACACACATTTAGACACCCCAATCTGAGTCTATATATATATATATATATATATATATATATATATATATATATATATATATATATATATATATATATGTGTGTGTATGCACGTGTAGGAAGAGAGGAAAGTGATTTGTTCTCAGTGCATGTAGGTTTGCGGCAGGGGTGTGTGATGTCGCTATGGTTGTTTAATTTGTTTATGGATGGGGTTGTTAGGGAGGTAAATGCAAGAGTTTTGGAAAGATTGGCAAGTATGCAGTCTGTTGGGGATGAGAGAGCTTGGGAAGTGAGTAGGTTGTTGTTCGCTGATGATACAGCGCTTGTGACTGATTCAAGTGAGAAAATGCAGAAACTGGTGACTGAGTCTCGTAAAGCGTGTGAAAGAAGAAAGTTAAGAGTAAATGTGAATAACAGTAAGGTTATTAGGTACAGCAGGGTTGAGGGTCAAGTCAATTGGGAGGTAAGTTTGAATGGAGAAAAACTGGAGGAAGTAAAGTGTTTTAGATATCTGGGAGTGGATCTGGTAGCGGATGGAACAATGGAAGCGGAAGTGAATCATAGGGTGTAGGAGGGGGCGAAAATCCTGGGAGCCTTGAAGAATGTGTGGAAGTCGAGAACATTATCTCCGAAAGCAAAAATGGATATGTTTGAAGGAATAGTGGATTCAAAAATGTTGTATGGTTGCGAGGCGTGGGCTATGGATAGAGTTGTGCGCCGGAGTGTGGATATGCTGGAAATATGATGTTTGAGGACAATATGTGGTGTGAGGTTGTTTGATCGAGTAATTAATGTAAGGATAAGAGAGATGTGTGGAAATAAAAAGAGCGTGGTTGAGAGAGCAGAAGAGGATGTTTTGAATTGGTTTGGGCACATGGAGAGAATGAGTGAGGAAAGACTGACAAAGAGGATATATATGTCGGAGGTGGAGGGAACGAGGAGAAGTGGGAGACCAAATTGGAGGTGGAAAGATGGAGTGAAAAAGATTTTGAGTGATCGGGGCCTGAACTTGCAGGAGGGTGAAAGGAGGGCAAGGAATAGAGTGAATTGGAGCGATGTGGTATACCGGGGTTGACGTGCTGTCAGTGGATTGAATCAAGGCATGTGAAGCGTCTGGGGTAAACCATGGAAAGCTGTGTAGGTATGTATATTTGCTTGTGTGGACGTATGTATATACATGTGTATGGGGGGGTTGGGCCATTTCTTTCGTCTGTTTCCTTGCGCTACCTCGCAAACGTGGGAGACAGGGACAAAGTATAATAATAATAATAATATATATATATATATATATATATATATATATATATATATATTTAATATATATATATATATATAATATATATAATATATATATATATATATATATATATATATATATATATATATATATATATATATATATTATATT
>NW_027265392.1:0-6579 GCF_036320965.1 Panulirus ornatus
CAGAGTGGAAGAGACACTGTGAGGGGTGTAATTGCAGAGGCAAAAGTAGAGGCAATGGAGAAAATTCTGTGGGAGGAATCAAGCAGAAAAAAAGATTAGAAACTATTTTACTGACGTAAAGTGCCATGTCGAAGACAGAAATTTGATATTCTGATATCCAACTTAAAAGCAAGGAAACAAATAATATGTGCATTTTCGTTGAGGGGGTGGACCTGTTGGTAACACAGCATTCAGTTTGCTTTTAAGATTATTGAAATATGATTATATGTTATAATCAAGAAAAAGTAAAATCAAACAGAGGAAGATATATATATATATATATATATATATATATATATATATATATATATATATATAATATAATATATATATATATATATATATATATATATAATATACATATATATATATATATATATTTTATATATAATATATATATATATATATATATAATATATATATATATATATATATATATATATATATATATATATCATATATATATATATACATATATTATCCCTAGGGATATGGGAGAAAGAATACTTCCCACGTACTCCCTGCGTGTCGTGGAAGGCAACTAAAAGGGGAGGGAGCGGGGGGCTGGAGATCCTCCCCTCATCATTATTTTTTTCTTTTTTAATTTTCCAAAAGAAGGAACAGAGAAGGGGGGCCAGGTGAGGATATTCCCTCAAAGGCCCAGTTCTCTATTCTTAACGCTACCTCGCTAACGAGGAAAATAGCGAATAGTTTGGAAGAAAAGAAAAAGATATATATATATATATATATATATATATATATATATATATATATATATATATATATATATATATATATATATATATATATATATATATATATATCTTTTTCTTTTCTTTCAAACTATTCGCTATTTCCCTTGGATGGTATTGCAGTGGAATTTATTAAAAAAGGGGGTGACTGTATTATTGACTGGTTGGTAAGGTTATTTAATGTATGTATGACTCATGGTGAGGTGACTGAGGATTGGCGGAATGCGTGCATAGTGCCATTGTGCAAAGGCAAAGGGGATAAGAGTGAGTGCTCAAATTACAGAGGTATAAGTTTTCTGAGTATTCCTGGTAAATTATATGGAAGGGTATTGATTGAGAGGGTGAAGGCATGTACAGATTATCAGATTGGGGAAGAGCAGTGTGGTTTCAGAAGTGGTAGAGGATGTGTGGATCAGGTGTTTGCTTTGAAGAATGCATGTGAGAAATACTTAGAAAAGCAAATGGATTTGTATGTAGCATTTATGGATCTGGAGAAGGCATATGATAGAGTTGATAGATATGCCCTGTGGAAGGTATTAAGAATATATGGTGTGGGAGGCAAGTTGTTAGAAGCAGTGAAAAGTTTTTATCGAGGATGTAAGGCATGTGTACGTGTAGGAAGAGAGGAACGTGATTGGTTCTCAGTGAATGTAGGTTTGCGGCAGGGGTGTGTAATGTCTCCATGGTTGTTTAATTTGTTTATGGATGGGGTTGTTAGGGAGGTGAATGCAAGAGTTTTAGAAAGAAGGGCAAGTATGAAGTCTGTTGTGGATGAAAGAGCTTGGGAAGTGAGTCAGTTGTTGTTCGCTGATGATACAGCGCTGGTGGCTGATTCATGTGAGAAACTGCATAAGCTGGAGACTGAGTTTGGTAAAGTGAGTGAAAGAAGAAAGTTAAGAGTAAATGTAAATAAGAGCAAGGTTATTAGGTACAGTAGGGTTGAGGGTCAAGTCAATTGTGAGATAAGTTTGAATGGAGAGAAACTGGAGGAAGTGAAGTGTTTTACATATCTGGGAGTAGATCTGGCAGCGGATGGAACCATGGAAGCGGAAGTGGATCATAGGGTGGGGGAGGGGGCGAAAATTCTTGGAGCCTTGAAGAATGTGTGGAAGTCGAGAACATTATCTCGGAAAGCAAAAATGGGTATGTTTGAAGGAATAGTGGTTCCAACAATGTTGTATGGTTGCGAGGCGTGGGCTATGGACAGATTTGTGCGCAGGAGGATGGATGTGCTGGAAATGAGATGTTTGAGGACAATATGTGATGTGAGGTGGTTTGATCGAGTAAGTAACGTAAGGGTAAGAGAGATGTGCGGAAATAAAAAGAGCGTGGTTGAGAGAGCAGAAGAGGGTGTTTTGAAATGGTTTGGGCACATGGAGAGAATGAGTGAGGAAAGATTGACCAAGAGGATATATGTGTCGGAGGTGGATGGAACGAGGAGAAGAGGGAGACCAAATTGGAGGTGGAAAGATGGAGTGAAAAAGATTTTGTGTGATCGGGGCCTGAACATGCAGGAGGGTGAAAGGAGGGCAAGGAATACAGTGAATTGGAACGATGTTGTATACCGGGGTTGACGTGCTGTCAGTGGATTGAATCAAGGCATATGAAGCGTCTGGGGTAAACCATGGAAAGCTGTGGAGGTATGTATATTTGCGTGTGTGGACGTATGTATATACATGTGTAGGGGGGGGGGGGTTGGGCCATTTCTTTCGTCTGTTTCTTTGCGCTACCTCGCAAACGCGGGAGACAGCGACAAAGTATAATAAAATAGAATATATATATATATATATATATATATATATATATATATATATATATATATATATATATATATATATATATATATCTTTCCTTCATACTATTCGCCATTTCCCGCATTAGCCAGGTAGCGTTAAGAACAGGGGACTGGGCCTTTCAGGGAATATCCTCACCTGGCCCCCTTCTCTGTTCCTTCTTTTGGAAAATTAAAAAAAACCACCTCACACCACACATTGTCCTCAAACATCTTCACTTCCTCCAGTTTTTCTCCATTCAAACTCACCTCCCAATTGACTTGACCCTCAACCCTACTGTACCTAATAACCTTGCTCTTATTCACATTTACTCTTAACTTTCTTCTTCCACACACTTTACCAAACTCAGTCACCAGCTTCTGCAGTTTCTCACATGAATCAGCCACCAGCGCTGTATCATCAGCGAACAACAACTGACTCACTTCCCAAGCTCTCTCATCCCCAACAGACTTCATACTTGCCCCTCTTTCCAGGACTCTTGCATTTACCTCCCTAACAACCCCATCCATAAACAAATTAAACAACCATGGAGACATGACACACCCCTGCCGCAAACCTACATTCACTGAGAACCAATCACTTTCCTCTCTTCCTACACGTACACATGCCTTACATCCTCGATAAAAGCTTTTCACTGCTTCTAACAACTTGCCTCCCACACCATATATTCTTAATACCTTCCACAGAGCATCTCTATCAACTCTATCATATATATATATATATATATATATATATATATATATATATATATATATATATATATATGATAGAGTTGAAAAACAAAAAAAAATATATATATATATATATATATATATATATATATATATATATATATATATATATATATATATATATATATATATATATATATAATGTATATATATGTACTTACTTTTATTTTATTTATTTATTCTGGTTTGTCGCTGTCTCATGCGTTCGCGAGACAGCGCAAGAAAACAGACGAAAGAATGGCCCAACCCACCCACATACACATGTATATACATACACGTCCAAAAAAGAAAATATACATACATACACTTGTCAACGTATTCATGTATATACACATAGACAGACATATACATGTATACACATGTACATAAATCATACTGTTTGCCTTTATTCATTTCCCATCTCCACCTCGCCACACATGAAATAGCAACCTCTTCCCTCCTCATGTGTGCGAGTTAGCGCTAGGAAAAGAAAACAAAGGCCATATTCGTTCACACTCAGTCTCTAGCTGTCATGTAATAATGCACAGAAACCACAGCTCTCTTTTCGCATCCACGCCCCACAGAACTTTTCTTGGTTTACCCAAGACACTTCACATGCCCTGATTCAATCCATTGACAGTACGTCGACATTGGTATACCACATCATTCCAATTCGCTCTATTCCTTGCACGCCTTCCACCCTCCTGCTTGTTTAGGCACCGATCACTCAAAATCTTTTTCACTCCATCTTTCCACGTCCAATTTGGTCTTCCACATCTACTCGTTCCCTCCACCTCTGACACATATATCCCCTTGGTCAATCTTTCCTCACTCATTCCCTCCATATGAACAAACCGTTTCAAAACACCCTCTTCTACTATCTCAACCACACTCTTTTTAT
Source organism: Panulirus ornatus (assembly GCF_036320965.1). NCBI lineage: Eukaryota > Metazoa > Arthropoda > Malacostraca > Decapoda > Palinuridae > Panulirus > Panulirus ornatus. Next base: position 4,196 of record NW_027265392.1, read on the forward strand.
TACCATACATCTCTCTTACCCTAATATTACTTACTCGATTATACCACCACACACCACATGCTGTCTTCAGAATTCTTATTTGCAGCACATCCACCCTCCTGTATCCATAGCCATAGCCTACGCCTCGCAATCATATAACATTGTTGGAACCACTATTCCTTGAAACATACCCATTTATGTTTTCAGAGATAATGTTCTCGACATCCACACATTCTTCAACGCTCCCAGAAGTATCGCCCCCTCCCCCACCCTATGATTCACTTCCGCTTCCATGGGTCTATCCCCTGCCAAATCCACTCCCAGATATCTAAAACACTTCGCATCCTCCAGTTTCTCTCCATTCAAACTTACTCAATTTATTTGTCCCTCAACCCTACTATACCTAATAACCTTGCTCTTATTCACATTTACTCTCAGCTTTCTTCTTTCACACTTTACCAAACTCAGTCACCAGCTTCTGCAGTTTCTTACACGAATCAGCCACCAGCGCTGTATCATCAGCGAACAACAACTGACTCACTTCCCAAGCTCTCTAATCCACAACAGACTTCATACTTGCCCCTCTTTCCAAAACTCTTGCATTCACCTCCCTAACAGCCCCATCCATAAACAAATTAAACAACCACCGAGACATCACACACTCCTTCCGCAAACCTACATTAACTGAGAACCAAACACTACCCTCTCTTCCTACCCGTACACATGCCTTACTTCCTCGATAAAAACTTTTCGCTGCTTCTAACAACTTGCCTCCAACACCATATATTCTTTATACCTTCCACAGAGCATCTCTATCAACTCTATCATATGCCTTCTCCAGATCCATAAATGCTACATACAAATACATTTGTTTTTCTAAGTAATTCTCCCATACATTCTTCAAAGCAAACACCTGACCCACACATCCTCTACCACTTCTGAAACAACTCTTCTCTTCCCCACTCTGATGTTCAGTACAAGCCTTTATCCTCTCAATCAATAACCTCCCATATAATTTCCCAGGAATACTCAACAAACTTATACCCCTTTAGTTTGACCTCTCACTTTTATCTCCTTTGCCTTTGTACAATGGCACTATGCAAGCATTCCGCCAATCCTCAAGCACCTCACCATGAGTTATATATACATCAAATATCCTTACCAACCAGTCAACAATAGAGTCACCCCTTTTTCGATAAATTCCACTGCAATACCATCCAAACCCGCTGCCTTGCCAGCTTTCATCTACCGCAAAGCTTTTACTACCTCTTCTCTGTTTACCAAATCATTTTCCCAACCCTCTCACTCTGCACACCACCTCGACCAAAACAACCTATATCTGCCACTCTATCATGAAATATATTCAACAAACCTTCAAAGTACTCAATCCATCTCCTCACTAGACCTCTACCTGTTATTACCTCTCCATTTGCCCCATTCACTGAAGTTCCCATTTCTTCCCTTGTATTACGCACTTTATTTACCTCCTTCCAAAACATCTTTTTATTCTCCCTAAAATTCAATGATACTCTCATACCCAACTCTCATATGCCCTCTTTTTCATCTCTTGCACCTTTCTCTTGACATCCTGCCTCTTTCTTTTATACATCTCCCACTCATTTGCATTATTTCCCTGCAAAAATCGTTCAAGTGCCTCTCTCTTCTCTTTTACCAATACTCTTAATTTTTCATCCTACCACTCACTACGCTTTCTAATCTACCCACCTCCCACGCTTCTCTTGCTACAAGAATCTTTTGCGCAAGCCATCACTGCTTCCCTAAATACATCACATTCATCGCCAGTCGCCTTACGTCCTTTGTTCTCACCTTTTTCCATTCTGTACTCAGTCTCTCCTGGTACTTCCTCACACAAGTCTCCTTCCCAAGCTCACTTACTCTCACCACTCTCTTCACCCCAACATTTTCGCTTCTTTCCTGAAAACCTCTACAAATCTTCACCTTCGCCTCCAGAAGATAATGATCAGACATCTCTTCAGTTGCACCTCTCAGAACATTAACATCCAAAAGTCTCTCTTTCGCGCGACTGTCAATTAACACGTAATGCAATAACGCTCTCTGGCAATCTCTCCTACTTACATACGTATACTTATTTATATCTCTCTTTTTAAACCAGGTATTCCCAATCACCAGTCCTTTTTCTGCATATAAATCTACAAGCTCTTCACCATTTCCATTTACAACACTAAAGACCCCATGTACACCAATTGTTCCCTCAAGTGCCACATTACTCACCTTTGCATTTAAATCACACATTACTATAACCCGATCTTGTGCATCAAAACTACTAACACACTCACTCAGCTGCTCCTCTAAACACTGCCTCACATAGATTTCTTGTCAATGACCAGGTGCAATTTCACCCAATAATCACCATCTCTCCCCAT
>NW_027265393.1:0-7164 GCF_036320965.1 Panulirus ornatus
CCCCACTCCCCTTACTTCCATTGTATCTCACCTTTCCATTCTGTACTCAGTCTCTCCTGGTACTTCCTCACAGTCAAGTCTCCTCCCAAGCTCACTTACTCTCACACGGCTCTCACGCCCAGCATTCTCTCTTCATTACTGAAAACTCTACATATTTCGCCTCCACAGGATAATGATCAGACATCCTTCCAGTTGCACCTCACACACATTAACATCCAAAATTCTCTCTTTCGCGCGGGCCCTATCAATTAACTCATAATTCAGTAACAGCTCTCTGGCCATCTCTTCCTACTATACATACGTACACTTTTGTATATCTCCTTTTTAAAACCATGTGTATTTCCCACTCACAGGCCCTATTTCAGCACTAAATCTACAAGCCTTCCACCATTTCCATTTGCATACAGAACACCCCATGTACAAACCAATTATTCCCTCTACTGCCACACTACTCACCTTTGCAATTCAAATCACCCAACACTATAACCCGGTCTTTCGTGCCTCAAAACTACTATCTCACTCACTCAGCTGCTCCCAAAACCATACTGCCCTATCATATCTTTGTTTCTCATGCCCAGGTGCATATGTACCTATAATCACCCATCTCTCTTCATCATCCACTTTCAGTTTTAACCCATATCAATCTATAGTTTTACTTTCTTACACTCTATCGCCATACTCCCACCACTCCTGTTTCAGGAGTAGTGCCACTCCTTCCCTCGCTCTTTGTCGTCTCACGAACACATTGACTTTACTTCCCAAAGAACTTTCAAACCTCTCTTTTATTCCCCTTTACCCTTGAGCTTCGTTCACTCAGAGCCAAAACATTCAGTTCCCTTCCTGAAACATACACGTATCCTCTTCTTTTTTCTCATCTTGGTTACATCCACACACATTTTAGACTCCCCAATCCGAGCCTTCCGAGAGGAAGGCACTCCCCGCGTGACTCCTTCTATCTGTTTCCCTTTTAAAAGTTAAAATATAAGGAGGGAGGGATTCTATCCCCCCCTCCCCCCGCATCCCGTCCCCTATTAGTCGGGGCTTCTCGAACACGTGAGGAATGCGTGGGAAGTATTCTTTCTCCCCTATCCCCAGCTGTCTCCCGCGTTAGCAGGTACGCGAGAAACAGACGAAATACTGGCCCAACCCACCCACAAACCCCTGTATATACATACACGTCCCACACGCGCACATATACAGACCTATATAATTCAAACGTATAACAATATATTAATACATACACAGACATATCATATGTTACACATTACAATAATTCCATACTTGCGCCTTTATTCATTCTCGTCGCCCCCCAAGCCACACATATATAAATATATATAAATATATTATAATATATATATATATGATATATATATATATAATATAATATATATATATATCCCTTGAGTACCCTCCACCATCCCGATTCCCGAACCTTTTGTATTGTAGAACGGCAGTGATGAAGGCAAGCGGAGTATGAAATATGTAGTACATGCGCACATATGTATATGAAATACTAATAGTATTATTCTGATGTGGTAAACGTTGTAATACGTCTGAATCTTCCTGCGTCACACAGACGTGTTGGGACGGACGGATGCCGCCACCACCCACCGTCCGTTTTCCTCTCCACAGTTTCACATGTAATTTGCATCATAGATGGAGGTATGGCTGTCATGAATAGCACCCTAAGGCCTCCACTTCTCGTTCGTAGGCGTCCCGAAGACGTCCATGAATAGTAGACTAAATGTATAATATAGAGAACAAATGCTGGAGCATACATTTCCTACTTGGCCACGACAGTTGTGGACCCGGAAATTTTCAAAAATACCCGGTTATGACGGAGGAAGTTATAATATAAATATATATATAATATATATATTATATATATATATATATAATACAATATATATATGTGTGTGTGTGTGTGGTGTGTGTGTGTGGTGTATATATATATATATATTATATAATATAAATATATATATATTATATATATGGGATAGGGGAAAAGAATACTTCCCACGTATTTCCCCCTGCGTGTCGTATGAGGCGACTAAAAGGGAAGGTACGGGGGGCTGAAATCCTCCCTCCTCAATTTTTTTAATTTCCAAAAGAAGGAACAGAGAAGGGGCCAGATGAGGATATTCCCTCAAAGGTCCAGTCCTCTGTGCTTAACGCTACCCCCTTTGCTAACGCGGGAATGCGAATATTATGAATAAAATATATCTATATATATATATATATTATATAGTATATATATAGTATTATAAACTATATAATATATAAATACTATAATAATATACTTATAATACTATATAAGGGAGGGTAATTGATTGTGAGGTGAAGCATTACAGAAGCATCAGATTGGGGAAAGACATTGTTTTCAGAGTGGTAGAGGATAGTGTGGATCAGGTGATTTGCTTTGAAGGAATGTAGTGAGAAATACTTAAAAATCAAAGGATTTGTATGAAGGCATTTATGGACCTGGATAAGGCAATATTATAGAGATGAATAGAGATCCTGTGGAAGGAATTAAGAATATATGGTGTGGGAGGCAGTTGTTAGAAGCAGTGAAAATTTTTATCGAGATGTAAGGCATGTTTACGTGTAGGAAGAGAGGAAAGTGATTGGTGTCTCAGTGAATGTAGTTTGCGGCAGGTGTGTGATGTCTCCATGTTGTTTAATTTGTTTATGGATGGGGTTGTAAGGGAGGTAAATGCAAGAGTCTGGAACAGAAGGGGCAAGTATGAAGTCTGTTGGGGATGAGAGAGCTTGGGTTGGGAAGTGAGGTCAGTTGTTGTTTCGCTGATGAATACAGCGCTGGTGTGCTGATTCATGTGAGAAACTGCAAAGCTGGTGCACTGAGTTTTGGTAAATGTGTGGAAAGAAGAAAGTTGAGAGTAAATGTGAATACGAGCAGGTTATTAGGTACAGTAGGGGTGAGAGGAACAAGTCAAATGGGAGGTGGAGTATTTGAATGGAGAAAAACCTGGAGGAAGTGAAGTGTTTTAGATATCTGGGAGTGGATCTGTCAGCGGATGGAACCATGGAAGCGGAAGTGGATCATAGGGTGGGGGAGGGGGCGAAAATTTTGGGAGCCTTGAAAAATGTGTGGAAGTCGAGAACATTATCTCGGAAAGCAAAAATGGGTATGTTTGAGGGAATAGTGGTTCCAACAATGTTGTATGGTTGCGAGGCGTGGGCTATGGATAGAGTTGTGCGCAGGAGGATGGATGTGCTGGAAATGAGATGTTTGAGGACAATGTGTGGTGTGAGGTGGTTTGATCGAGTAAGTAACGTAAGGGTAAGAGAGATGTGTGGAAATAAAAAGAGCGTGGTTGAGAGAGCAGAAGAGGGTGTTTTGAAATGGTTTGGGCACATGGAGAGAATGAGTGAGGAAAGATTGACCAAGAGGATATATGTGTCGGAGGTGGAGGGAACGAGGAGAAGAGGGAGACCAAATTGGAGGTGGAAAGATGGAGTGAAAAAGATTTTGTGTGATCGGGGCCTGAACCTGCAGGAAGGGTGAAAGGAGGGCAAGAAAATAGAGGAATTGGAGTCATGTGGTATACATGGGTTGACGGGCTTGTCCATTGGATTTGAAGCAAGGCATTGAAGCTCTGGGTACACCATGGAAAAGCTTGTGGTAGGTATGTATATTTGCGTTGTGGACGTGCTGTAGTACCTGTGTATGGGGGGGGGGGTTGGGGCCATTTCTATCGTCAGTTTCCTTGCGCTACCTCGCAAACGCGGGAGAGGACAGCGACAAAGTTAACAAAAAAAAAAAAAAAAAAAATATATATATATATAATTATAATATATATATATATATGTTATATAATATATATATATATAATATATATATATTATCCCTGGGGATAGGGGATTAAGAATAATTCCACACGTATTCCCTGCGTGTCGTAGAAGGCTACTAAAAGGGAGGGAGCGGGGGCTGGAATCCACCCCTCTGGGTCATTTTTTTTTTAATTTTCCAAAAGCAGGAACAAGGGGGCCAGTGAGGATATTCCCCGAAAAAAGGCCCAAGTCCTCTGTTTTTCTTAACGACTACCTCGCTAATGCGGGAAAATGCGAATAGTATGAAAAAAAAAAAAAATATATATATACATATATATATATAGTATATAATATAGATATATATATATATATGATTAAATATATATATAATATGTGTGTTGTGTGTGTGTGTACTCTTTGAATTTTCTTAACGTTACCTTAACCGTCCTCTAAAGGTGTATGCTTGAGCACCCTGCCATAAATTCTTCCAAGGCCAAAAAATTTTCTTTTTCACTTAAATCCCCTGAAAATATTATGTTCAATATAGATAAAAAAAAAAAAAAGAATCGTTGTAATGAGTTTATTTTTATTCCCTTAATATGGAATAGATTCAGGGATGGTATACGTAATCCATATTTGAATGTTTACCGCGCTTGCGGTTTGCAGAGGCTTCAGACTTCCGCCATTGTTGACATTGTAGATAGGAGTAGCGGTAAACCCAGCGTGTATCTAACCCGCAGGCCAACACGCTTCCCCCAAACAACTGCTGAACAATTTTTGTCGTTTTATTTTTTTTCACTGTTTAGACTGTATTCAAATCGTATTAGTATTCTTGCAGATGCGGCTGTATTAGGGAAGCAAGTGCAATTACAAAAATTCGCAACATATGTGAACGCAATTCTTTTTTTTTTATTTTTCAAAGAATAGTATCAGAGGGCCACTAAAAAAAACCGTTAATAATGTATTGTATCAAGAAGAAGGCACTAAAAACGTTAAGATGTATAGCATCAAGGAAAGACTATACATCTTAACTTTTTTAGTGCCTTGCCTATCTTGATTACTATATAAGATGCATAGTATCAAGAAGGCACTAAAAACGTTAAGATGCTTGGTAATCAAGAATAGGCACAAAACGTTAAGATGCTTGGTATCAAGATAGTCACTAAAAACGTTTAAGATGCCATAGTATCAAGATAGGCCACTAAAAACGTTTAAGATGCATAGTGTCAAGATAGGCAAAAAAAACGTAAGATGCATTGTATCAAGATAGGCACTAAAAACGTTAAGATGCATAGTATCAATGATAGGCACTAAAAACGTTAAGATGCCATAGTAAATCAAGATAGCAAAAAAACGTTAAGATGCATAAGTAACAATATAGGCACTAAAAACGTTAAGAATGCTTGTATCAAGATAGGCACTAAAAACGTTTAAGATGCCATAGTATACAAGAAAGGCACTAAAAACGTTAAGATGCATAGTACAAGATAGGCAACTAAAAACGTTAAGATGCTTCGTATCAATATACACTAAAAACGTTAAGATGCTGTGGTAACAAGATAGGCACTAAAAACGTTAAGATGCTTGGTAACAAGATTAAGGACTAAAAACGTTTAAGATGCATAGTGTCAAGATAGGCACTAAAAACGTTAAGATGCTTGGTATCAAGATATGCACTAAAAACGGATAAGATGCATGGTTGAATCAAATAGGCACTAAAACGTTAAGAATGCAAAGTATCAAGAATAATGCACTAAAAACGATAAGATGCATAGTGTCAAGAATAGGGCAAAAAAACGTTAAGAAGCGTAGAATCAAGATAGGCACTAAAAACGTTAAGATGCTTGGTCTCAAGATAGGCTCTAAAAAAACGTTAAAGGATGCATAGTAATCAAGATAGCACTAAAAACGTTAAGATGCATAGTGTCAAGATAGGCACTAAAAACGTAAGATGCACGGTTATCCAAGATAGGCACTAAAAACGTTAGATGCCAGAGTATCAAGATAGGCACTAAAAACGTTAAGATGCTTGGTAACAAGATAGGCACTAAAAACTTAAGAATGCCGTAGTATCCAAGAAAGGCACTAAAAACGTTAAGATGCTTGGTATCACGATAGGCAGTAAAAACGTTAAGAAGCCATAGTATCAAGATAGGCACTAAAAACGTTATAAGGAGTGCATAGTGTCAAGATAGGCACTAAAAACGTTAAGATGACGTATCAAGAAGTAGCACAAAAACGTTTAAGATGCATAGTAATCAAGATAGGCCACTAAAAACGTTAAGATGCACGGTAATCAAGATAGGCACTAAAAACGTTAAGATGCACGGTATCAAGATAGGCCACTAAAAACGTATTAAGAGCACGTATCAAGATAGGCACTAAAAACGGTTAAGATGCATAGTATCAAGATAGGCCACTAAAAACGTTAAGAATGACGGTATCAAATAGGCACTAAAAAGGTTAAGAATGCACGGTATCAAGATAGGCACTAAAAACGTTAAGATTGCCACGGTTATCAAGATAGCCACTAAAAACGTTAAGATGCATAATATCAAGGATAGGCACTAAAAACGTTAAGATGCTTTGTATCAAGATAGTCAACTAAAAACGTTAAGATGCTAGTTACAAGATAGGCGACTAAAAACGTTAAGAAAGATGCATAGTGGTCAAGAAAGGCACTAAAAACGTTAAGATGCACGGTATCGAAGATAGCACCTAAAAACGTTAAGATGCATATATCAAGATAGGCACAAAAAACGTTACAGATGCATAGTGTCCCCAAGATAGGCACTAAAAACGTTAAGAATGCTGAAATCAAGATATGCAACTAAAAAAACGTTAAGGTATGCGTAGTATCAAGATCGGCACTAAAAACGTTAAGATGCATAGTATCAAGATAGTCACTAAAAACGTTAATATGCATAAGTATGAGATAGGCACTAAAAACGTTTAAGAGCATAGTATCAAGATAGTCCACAAAAAACGTAAGATGCCATAGTATCAAGATAGGACTAAAAAACGTAATAAGAGGCATCTTAAAATCATAATACGAACGACGTATACCGCTAACTTAGGTAATATTTTGATGGGGTGAGTGGTGAAGAGTCGCAGTGGTGGCCTTAGTTTTTGTATTTCGTTCTCTCAAGGTATTCTGGCAATTCATCAGCGACCCTCGAAGCGGATGGACATTGTATTCTGTTCCCCTCTTCATGTGCTAATCAATGCAGGGAATTTTGTTGGCTTTGAGCCCTAGCTCGTATGTTCCCAGCACATCTCCCTCCCCAAGATGTGGTTATTCTAGTGTCGTAAGACCTATTGGAGAAAGATATTTTGTTTTGAAAAGGTGCAACATGTACTATAGGTGGTTCT
>NW_027265394.1:0-15669 GCF_036320965.1 Panulirus ornatus
CTGTTCATGATAGCTAGGCTAAGGTCATTTATCGCTGTCCTTGATAGCTAGGCTAAGGTCATTTATCGTTGTCCATGATACAATCTAGGCCCAGCCCGAGCTGTAGGGGATAGAAGACCTCCAAGATAATACTAGCCAGACTCTAAGAACATTTAAGATCATAAGAACATTATCCAGTGTCTTTTACTTATCAGGAAATACGTTTGTATGCAACTCTTAGCTGATAAGAGATGTTTGATCTCTTATCACCCAGAACTCACCACGAGGAGGTGGTTGCATGTCGAGTTCCATAATTTTTTCCCGTTTTAAATGAATATTTTGATTTCCTCTAAAATAAACGTCTATCCCGTTTTAAGATATGTAAAAAATAATAATTTCCTCTAAAACAAAGTTGTTATTGTGAGGTAGATAGTTTGAGGAAGGGCACCTCATTTCCTGCCCTTCCTCTGGTTCCGTTGGCCCCCTCCTCTGGTACGCCTCCGGCGGACTGACCTCATCACCTTCTTCAGCTCACCAATAATAAGTGGCAGAGCTGGTCTCTCTGAGGGGTCGCTGTGGGTCGCTGTTTGGTAAAGATCCTGGAGGCTTTCCCGCACACCCTGCTTCCTGACCAGGATGGACACGTGCCTCATTAGATGCCCAAAAGAGAAGACGTCACTGGCTGGGGAGACCGGCTTGCGCTCCCTGACCTCAGGGGCCAACCACAGGTCAGGAACATTGTACTCAACGCAGCTTCCCTTCTTAACGCTCAAGCCGAAGTCGATGATGTGAAACTCTGGCTTCTCACCCATCGTCACGGTCACATTCTCGACCTTGACGTCATTATGGACAATGTTTTTCTTATGGATTTCCATCAGCCGACGAGCGACCATGATGGCGGACTCGACCAGTTCCTCGTCCGACCGACATGTTCTCATGTACTTATCATAAGGCTGGCCAGTGTGGCTTAAGATGATCAGTGGGGGGTTGCGGCACACTGCTCGAAGGAGAGGGGCTCCTCCAGCCCCAGCCAGTCTCCTGTGAATGTCGGCTTCATCCATAAGACTTTTCCAACTCACTCCGTCCAGAAGGGTTTTGATGACGCAACACGATCCACGGAACAACACCGTTTCAATCTTGGCGTTGCCTCCCCGACCCACCTCCCTCATGACCACCAGGTCATTCACATCCTTCTGGGTCAACTTTACAACTGGAACGCTCATTTTGATTCCGGCCTGAGGTGCACTTACCAAATTTTCTTCTTGCCGGAGAGTGTGAGAGGAGATGTTGTCGGTACGGAATCCCATCCTCAAATGATGACACTTCTCTCGCCGCCGGCCTTATATACCCCTGGGTCGTGTGACGTCACATAACCAGATCTATCCAGATTAAATCCCATACAAATCCGGATATGTAGACGGATTCATTTAGCTTTATTGCGATCATAATTTGATGAAATCTAAAGGTGTCGAAGAAATAGTCAAGATGGCTAATGGTGTTGAGAGTGTAGTGAAGATGGCTAGAGATGTTGAAGGATCTAAATAGTTTCGAAATACCAATACTTTTTGAATCAATAAATCATCATAAATACTAATGACAAAAAAAACTTTTGACGAATATTAGCCATTTTCAAGCATCGAAATAAAAGGATATGAGGTAAATGGTTTTTGGGAAATCCTTGTTGAATAGTACACAGTTACTTTCTGAGAACACACACACACACACAAAACTAGAGAACATAGCATGAAATTAGGGCAATATTGTTCAAATATATTCAGAGAAGTAATTTTAAAGTTTATATAAGAGTGGTTGATGAATGGAATAAGAAGAATGAGGTCATGGTTAAGGCAGACACCATACATAAATCTTACAAGTTGTATAATAGTACAGAATGTTCTAGAGATTTGGCCTGGCGAGTGTAGAACTCTCTCCTCACACAGTAAAAATAGGTCATTACACACTCACAGATTCAGAGGTTATCATGTTGGAGGAGAGGTGAAAACTGAAGATTCAAATCAAAGAACAATAAGAAGCGTCATGATGAGATGGGAGAGGGAATTGGTCAATTGACAAATATAGTTTAATCTAAAACATGAACGGTACATTACTTCGAGTGAAGAAAGTCAAGTGGAAAACATAGAAAATGAAAGACCAAAGAGAAGAACTTTGGACATCTGGGATAACATTTAATGTGAGGAAACACGATTTCACCAAATGAGCTTTAGTTAACGCTTCTGGTACAGTATATATATATATATATATATATATTATATATATATATATATATATATATATATATATATATATATATATATATATATATATATATATATATATATATATATATATATACTTATGTGTGGGTGTGTGTGTGTGTACGGATAAACTTTAATGCTGCCCAGGATGTACTGGCGATGCCTTTGACCTAAAATGTAAGTTCAAGCCCGTAGGCCGACCCTGCACTTAGCTTGAAACCTTTTGTGTTTACTATAATCTTTACTACATCTCCTCTCCTTAATCCCTTTATCTTCACTATGCAAGGCCTATTATAATCTTCACTACAACCTCATCTTCATATGACCTTATCTTGAATAAGCTGGTTTCAAGGAAGGCTTTAGATTTTACCCGCTCACACAAACAACGTACTTACACGGGGCCCCACGAGTGTAAAACTCCCTCCTAATACAGTGTAAATACATGATTACACAACACCACAACAACTAACAATACACAGAGAAATATCCTTTTCGGTTCCCTTTGGATCCGCCTACACACCACCACCACCACTAACAATACACAGAGAAATAGCCTTTTCGGTTTCCTTTGGATCCGCCCTTTAACGTAGTTTGAAGGATTTGGGGGATCAGGTCAATAAGGTTAAGTTCACTACAACCTCATATTCCCTAACGTGTATCTTCACTACTAGCTTAGTTTCACTAAATATATCTTCGCTATACCCTCTCCTTCACTACACCGTTATTTCTACCATACCATCATCACTGCATTCCCTGATGTTCACTAAAAGTAGTTCTCATCTTCACTACATAATCATTTTGAATAAACTCTACTTTTTAATAACTCTTATCTCTACTACAATCGTATCTTCACTACATTCTTTTCTTCAGTACAACCTATCTTGACAATATCCTTATAATCACTATACTCTTCCCCACTACACTCTCATCTTAACATCATCCTTCTGTTTACCGAACTTAGTTCAAAGTCTGACTTGAAGGTGGCTTTGGAAAGTTTGTGTTTCTCATTGTGTTACCACCTTATTATCATTGCAAAGGCAATTGTCACTACTCTCTAAACCCTCATCTTCACTATACTCTCATCATTATCATTACTTCTTGATGTTCAATACAAAATTTCAACATATATTTATCTTCACTACAGAATAATTTTCATTGCACCTTAATCTTCATTACTCCTTGTTTCAGCTACATCCGTATCTTCCATTCATTCTTATATCTTATAATAGTTATATCTTTACAATATCTTTATATCTTCTCTGTTCAGTCTTCTGAAAAATTGAAAATGAGAGTAAGGGATTTCCGGCCTTCTGCTCCCTCCCCTTTTAGTCGCCTTGTACGACACACAGGGAATACGTGGCAAGTATACTTTCTTCCCTATCCCCAGGGATAACAGCATCTGGTGTTCCCAGACGGTCACCCATCCAAGTACTAACCAGACCCAACGTTGCTTAACTTCTCTGATCGGAGATATACATACATATATATATATATATATATATTTTTTTTTTTTTTTTTTTTTCATACTATTCGCCATCTCCCGCGATAGCGAGGTAACGTTAAGAACAGAGGACTGGGCCTTTAAGGGAGTATCCTCACCTGACCCCCTTCTCTGTTCCTTCTTTTGGAAAAAAAAAAAATATATATATATATATATATATATATATATATATATATATATATATATATATATATATATATATATATATATATATATATGTATATATATATGTATATATATATATATATATATATATATATATATATATATATATATATATATATATATATATATATAAGACTGAAAACAATGAATTTCCTAAATAACAAAAACGGAAGCGCCGGGGTTTGAACCCGGGTCCTCTCGCATGCCAAGCGAGTGCTCTACCACTGAGCTACGCCCCCAAGAACATATTTTGCGACAAAGTATTATATGAAGCACTGACATTATCGCGGCAAAATAGTGTTTGACCGACCGTTGCCGACTAGCCGGCAAAATAACCACAGGGTAAATCTCCATGTTACTGTCGTGTTTTCCTCTCAATTTTCCACGAAGAAATGTTTTACTTTTTTATTGTCGTTGCAATAGACTGGAACTAAGCAATAGACTGGAACTAAGTAATAGACTGGAACTAAGTAATAGACTGGAACTAAGTAATAGACTGGAACTAAGTAATAGACTGGAACTAAGCAATAGACTGGAACTAAGTAATAGACTGGAACTAAGTAATAGACTGGAACTAAGTAATAGACTGGAACTAAGCAATAGACTGGAACTGAGTAATAGACTGGAGCTGACCTGGTATGAGGTCAGAGCCCTCATTATCATCCCTGCTAACTACCGGAAGCAGATTAAGTCGTTCCACAACCGATGTCCGGCCCATGTTAACTCTGATGTGCCCAGCAGTTGGAGGAGGATCGCCAGAAGCTTCTGGAAGATTTCAAGGACGTCTTGGTGGACCTGACCCTTTCAGATAAGGTCGAAAACCTCAATTTATTGTGAAGATCTTCACTATAACGTTGGACGAACATCCTGAATGTTGCACACATGTGATGCGGACAAAATGAAAAGAGATAAAGACCAAAATTATGTCTGGTGTGGGTCTCGAACCCACGACCTTGAGTGTGTGAGACTCACGCTCTACCACTGAGCTAACCAGACAATAGAAAATACGTCTGTTTCTTCAATTTGAATTAATGAAAATCTTTGCGAGGCAGCGTTAAGAAAAGAGAGATGTCTTTGACGAAATTTAGTTGTTTGGCTTATTCTTCTGTTCCTCATTATCGAAAGTAAACATACTGAAGGATATATATATATATATATATATATATATATATATATATATATATATATATATATATATATATATATATATATATATATATACATATATATATATATATATATATATATATATATATATATATATATATATATATATATATATATATATATATATATATATATATATGGTTCTCAGTGAATGTAGGTTTGCGGCAGGGGTGTGTGATGTCTCCATGGTTGTTTAATTTGTTTATGGATGGGGTTGTTAGGGAGGTAAATGCAAGAGTTTTGGAAAGAGGGGCAAGTATGAAGTCTGTTGGGGATGAGAGATCTTGGGAAGTGAGTCAGTTGTTGTTCGCTGATGATACAGCGCTGGTGGCTGATTCATGTGAAAAACTGCAGAAGCTGGTGACTGAGTTTGGAAAAGTGTGTGGAAGAAGAAAGTTAAGAGTAAATGTGAATAAGAGCAAGGTTATTAGGTACAGTAGGGTTGAGGGTCAAGTCAATTGGGAGGTGAGTTTGAATGGAGAAAAACTGGAGGAAGTGAAGTGTTTTAGATATCTGGGAGTGGATCTGGCAGCGGATGGAACCATGGAAGCGGAAGTGGATCATAGGGTGGGGGAGGGGGCGAAAATCCTGGGAGCCTTGAAGAATGTGTGGAAGTCGAGAACATTATCTCGGAAAGCAAAAATGGGTATGTTTGAAGGAATAGTGGTTCCAACAATGTTGTATGGTTGCGAGGCGTGGGCTATGGATAGAGTTGTGCGCAGGAGGATGGATGTGCTGGAAATGAGATGTTTGAGGACAATGTGTGGTGTGAGGTGGTTTGATCGAGTGAGTAACGTAAGGGTAAGAGAGATGTGTGGAAATAAAAAGAGCGTGGTTGAGAGAGCAGAAGAGGGTGTTTTGAAGTGGTTTGGGCACATGGAGAGGATGAGTGAGGAAAGATTGACCAAGAGGATATATGTGTCGGAGGTGGAGGGAACAAGGAGAAGAGGGAGACCAAATTGGAGGTGGAAAGATGGAGTGAAAAAGATTTTGTGTGATCGGGGCCTGAACATGCAGGAGGGTGAAAGGAGGGCAAGGAATAGAGTGAATTGGAGCGATGTGGTATACCGGGGTTAACGTGCAGTAAGCGGATTGAAGCAGGGCATGTGAAGCGTCTGGGGTAAACCATGGAAAGCTGTGTAGGTATGTATATTTGCGTGTGGGGACGTATGTATATACATGTGTATGAGGGGGGGGGGGGTTGGGCCATTTCTTTCGTCTGTTTCCTTGCGCTACCTCGCAAACGCGGGAGACAGCGACAAAGTATATATATATATATATATATATATATATATATATATATATATATATATATATTTATATATATATATATATATATTTTTTATTTATTTTTTTTTTAAAAGCTTTATATATATATAAAAAAAAAAAAATATATATATATATATATATATATATATATATATATATATATATATATATATATATATATATTTTTTTTTTTATTTATTTTCTTTTTAAAAGCTTTGTCGCTGTCTCCCGCGTTTGCGAGGTAGCGCAAGGAAAAAGACGAAAGAAATGGCCCAACCCACCCCCATACACAATGTATATACATACACGTCCACACACGCAAATATACATACCTATACATCTCAATGTACACATATATATACACACACAGACACACACATATATACCCATGCACACAACTCACACCGTCTGCCTTTATTCATTCCCATCGCCACCTCGCCACACATGTGGACAAGAAGGTGAATTGTATATATATATATATATATATATATATATATATATATATATATATATATATATATATATATATATATATATATATATATATATATATATATATATATATATTTTTTTTTTTTTCTTTTTTTTATACTTTGTCGCTGTCTCCCGCGTTTGCGAGGTAGCGCAAGGAAACAGACGAAAGAAATGGCCCAACCCCCCCCCCCAAACACATGTATATACATACGTCCACACACGCAAATATACATACCTACACAGCTTTCCATGGTTTACCCCAGACGCTTCACATGCCTTGATTCAATCCACTGACAGCACGTCAACCCCGGTATACCACATCGCTCCAATTCACTCTATTCCTTGCCCTCCTTTCACCCTCCTGCATGTTCAGGCCCCGATCACACAAAATCTTTTTCACTCCATCTTTCCACCTCCAATTTGGTCTCCCTCTTCTCCTTGCTCCCTCCACCTCCGACACATATATCCTCTTTGTCAATCTTTCCTCACTCATCCTCTCCATGTGCCCAAACCACTTCAAAACACCCTCTTCTGCTCTCTCAACCACGCTCTTTTTATTTCCACACATCTCTCTTACCCTTACGTTACTCACTCGATCAAACCACCTCACACCACACATTGTCCTCAAACATCTCATTTCCAGCACATCCATCCTCCTGCGCACAACTCTATCCATAGCCCACGCCTCGCAACCATACAACATTGTTGGAACCACTATTCCTTCAAACATACCCATTTTTGCTTTCCGAGATAATGTTCTCGACTTCCACACATTCTTCAAGGCCCCCAGGATTTTCGCCCCCTCCCCCACCCTATGATCCACTTCCGCTTCCATGGTTCTATCCGCTGCCAGATCCACTCCCAGATATCTAAAACACTTCACTTCCTCCAGTTTTTCTCCATTCAAACTCACCTCCCAATTGACTTGACCCTCAACCCTACTGTACCTAATAACCTTGCTCTTATTCACATTTACTCTTAACTTTCTTCTTCCACACACTTTACCAAACTCAGTCACCAGCTTCTGCAGTTTCTCACATGAATCAGCCACCAGCGCTGTATCATCAGCGAACAACAACTGACTCACTTCCCAAGCTCTCTCATCCCCAACAGACTTCATACTTGCCCCTCTTTCCAAAACTCTTGCATTTACCTCCCTAACAACCCCATCCATAAACAAATTAAACAACCATGGAGACATCACACACCCCTGCCGCAAACCTACATTCACTGAGAACCAATCACTTTCCTCTCTTCCTAAACGTACACATGCCTTACATCCTCGATAAAAACTTTTCACTGCTTCTAACAACTTGCCTCCCACACCATATATTCTTAATACCTTCCACAGAGCATCTCTATCAACTCTATCATATGCCTTCTCCAGATCCATAAATGCTACATACAAATCCATTTGCTTTTCTAAGTATTTATCACATACATTCTTCAAAGCAAACACCTGATCCACACATCCTCTACCACTTCTGAAACCACACTGCTCTTCCCCAATCTGATGCTCTGTACATGCCTTCACCCTCTCAATCAATACCCTCCCATATAATTTACCAGGAATACTCAACAGACTTATACCTCTGTAATTTGAGCACTCACTCTTATCCCCTTTGCCTTTGTACAATGGCACTATGCACGCATTCCGCCAATCCTCAGGCACCTCACCATGAGTCATACATACATTAAATAACCTTACCAACCAGTCAACAATACAGTCACCCCCTTTTTTAATAAATTCCACTGCAATACCATCCAAACCTGCTGCCTTGCCGGCTTTCATCTTCCGCAAAGCTTTTACTACCTCTTCTCTGTTTACCAAATCATTTTTCCTAACCCTCTCACTTTGCACACCACCTCGACCAAAACACCCTATATCTGCCACTCTATCATCAAACACATTCAACAAACCTTCAAAATACTCACTCCATCTCCTTCTCACATCACCACTACTTGTTATCACCTCCCCATTTGCGCCCTTCACTGAAGTTCCCATTTGCTCCCTTGTCTTACGCACTTTATTTACCTCCTTCCAGAACATCTTTTTATTCTCCCTAAAATTTAATGATACTCTCTCACCCCAACTCTCATTTGCCCTTTTTTTCACCTCTTGCACCTTTCTCTTGACCTCCTGTCTCTTTCTTTTATACATCTCCCACTCAATTGCATTTTTTCCCTGCAAAAATCGTCCAAATGCCTCTCTCTTCTCTTTCACTAATACTCTTACTTCTTCATCCCACCGCTCACTACCCTTTCTAATCAACCCACCTCCCACTCTTCTCATGCCACAAGCATCTTTTGCGCAATCCAACACTGATTCCCTAAATACATCCCATTCCTCCCCCACTCCCCTTGCTTCCATTGTTCTCACCTTTTTCCATTCTGTACTCAGTCTCTCCTGGTACTTCCTCACACAGGTCTCCTTCTCAAGCTCATTTACTCTCACCACCCTCTTCACCCCAACATTCACTCTTCTTTTCTGAAAACCCATACTAATCTTCACCTTAGCCTCCACAAGATAATGATCAGACATCCCTCCAGTTGCACCTCTCAGCACATTAACATCCAAAAGTCTCTCTTTCGCACGCCTGTCAATTAACACGTAATCCAATAACGCTCTCTGGCCATCTCTCCTACTTACATAAGTATACTTATGTATATCTCGCTTTTTAAACCAGGTATTCCCAATCATCAGTCCTTTTTCAGCACATA
Source organism: Panulirus ornatus (assembly GCF_036320965.1). Classification (NCBI taxonomy): domain Eukaryota; kingdom Metazoa; phylum Arthropoda; class Malacostraca; order Decapoda; family Palinuridae; genus Panulirus; species Panulirus ornatus. The sequence goes on from NW_027265394.1 coordinate 9,532, forward strand.
AATCTACAAGCTCTTCACCATTTCCATTTACAACACTGAACACCCCATGTATACCAATTATTCCCTCAACTGCCACATTACTCACCTTTGCATTCAAATCACCCATCACTATAACCCGGTCTCGTGCATCAAAACCACTAACACACTCATTCAGCTGCTCCCAAAACACTTGCCTCTCTTGATCTTTCTTCTCATGCCCAGGTGCATATGCACCAATAATCACCCACCTCTCTCCATCAACTTTCAGTTTTACCCATATTAATCGAGAATTTACTTTCTTACACTCTATCACATACTCCCACAACTCCTGTTTCAGGAGTATTGCTACTCCTTCCCTTGCTCTTGTCCTCTCACTAACCCCTGACTTTACTCCCCAGACATTCCCAAACCACTCTTCCCCTTTACCCTTGAGCTTCGTTTCACTCAGAGCCAAAACATCCAGGTTCCTTTCCTCAAACATACTACCTATCTCTCCTTTTTTCACATCTTGGTTACATCCACACACATTTAGGCACCCCACTCTGAGCCTTCAAAGAGGATGAGCACTCCCCGCGTGACTCCTTCTTCTGTTTCCCATTTTAGAAAGTTAATACAAGGAGGGGAGGATTTCTGGCCCCCCGCTCCCGTCCCCTCTAGTCGCTTTCTACGACACGCGAGGAATACGTGGGAAGTATTCTTTCATCCCTATCCCCAGGGATAGTATACATTTATATATACATATACACATACACACACATACACATACATACGCACATATACACACACACACACATACATATATATATATATGAAAAATGTAAGAAACAATTTAGAAAACTGAAACTTCTAGCTTGAAATGAATGAAAAAAATGAATGTCATATAATGGTTCAACCTCTGGGTATGAAAAAAAAGGAAATGTATAATTTATTTACACAAACGTCAATAGCTGTTCTCATCAATTTAACCACTGTATCAATAAGCTTCAATGTCTAAGCTACATTTTTTTCCAATTTCACTATTTTCCTTCACATTTTCAATTGTGTCTGAAGGTTCTACTTCAAGAGTGATTGTTTTTCCAGTAAGGGTCTTCACATCTTGGTTACATCCACACACATTTAGGCACCCCACTCTGAGCCTTCGAGGAGGATGCTTTACTTGTGGTGCTGACTTCCAGTTGACGCATCTCCGCTTAACATCCAAGGCTTGACATGGGCAGAACTCTTTGATTTTCAGTCGTGGTGGAACGTTCCAGTTCCGAATGATGCGTAGGAGGAAGGACTGTTGCTGAGAGTCAGTTTACAGCGCATCCTTTGAGCACGATGGATCTACCTTTGAGCCTGACCCCTCACGGAGCCGATGGTCATATATATATATATATATATATATATATATATATATATATATATATATATATATATATATATATATATATATGTATATATATATATATATATATATATATATATATATATATATATATATATATATATATATATATATATTTCAATTTGAATATTACATCATGGTAGCTACATAGTCAAGGTTACTATATTTTCATGGTAGCTACATTGTCATGGTGAAGACATTGGCATGGTGGCTGTATGGTTATTTTCAATATAATGCCGTCCTGGCTTCATTATCTTGGTCGCTATATCAACTTGATGGCTATATTGCTATGGTTAATTTTGTCGTTCGGGATATATTTTGTTATTAGCTACAATATTGTTGTCATTATATGATCATGATAATAATATTTTCATGGCGGCTTATTTGGTATTGTAAGTGTAAGTGAATGAATATCATCTCATCATGTCACTTATATTGTCATGGTTTTTACACTGTGATATTGTTTATGTCAACCTGCTGATTATATAATCATGATTGGTGTATAATTATGGTAACTATATTGTAATGCCGTTTTATTTCATTGTGATAATTTTGTCATGTTTACTACAGTTACATAACAGCTATAATGTTATGACTATATTATGATGATAAATCCTGTCTGAGTCACTGTTTTTTCACAGAGACTATATTGTCCTGGAGTCTATATGTTTCCTATGATCCGAAAACGACTATTCATTAACACTATCTATATTGTCAGGTGGTTATATTGCCTTTGTTAATATAAGTTGAATGTTTCTATATTTTTCCTTTGACTGTATTGTCATATCAGTTATATGATCACGGTAGCTTTATTGTCATAGTGAATACATTGTCGACGTGACTGTATCATCATAATGGCTAAATTGTCATAGCAAATATATTGACATGAGGGCAATATTTCCATGATATCTATAAAGTCTGTAAATTACTGTCAACGCGTTTCTAATGTCCTGGCGATTGATTTATATCGTGACTTTATTGTCAAGGTGGCTGTATTGTCATGGTGGCTATATTGTCGTTTGCTGTATTTTCAATTTTACGCTTTTGTGAAGATAGCTTTACTGTCAGTGTAGCTATAGTGTCATGGAGAATGTATATACATGGTGGCAGTATCGTCATTATGAACATATTGTCATTTTGACTATCTTCTTATTTTCGTTACAGTGCTATCATGTATATATCGTCACCTTGGCTATATTAGCAATGTGATATTTTTTATAGGTGCTATATTGTCATTTTTTAATCATGCATATTTTGTCATAAGTGATACATTATCATGATAAATATAATATTCCGGTGACTATGTATTGGTCTTGTGACTATATTGTTATTATGACTATAATCTCATGTTGGATATCTTGCCAAGATAACTATATTGTATTATCTACTCATAAATCTCTAAGTTCTAATAACCCAAAAGTTTTAGAGTAGATAAGGTAGAAACTGATGGAAGCCATTTCTAACATCTTGCATAACCTGACTTCTCGCCTTCCCAAAACATAGCCATCCCAGCTTGGATATTGTACTGCTGTGATCGTCAACTAATTTCAAAAGGAAGACATTGAATGGAGAAATTACTGAGGTAATCTCCAAAGATGATTAATGGACTGAGAAACAAATTCAGAGAGCAGATTAAACGACTTAAATCCATTCAGCTTTAGGGAAAAGAAGTTTAAGAGATCTTATACAGGTATATAAAGTTATTGTAATGGAATCCCTTTAATCTTGATATTTTTTCTTCCTGTAACTAGTTCCAACAATTAAAACAATATTCAGCATTGTGTTTTAAGTGACTGACTTTAGGATGCATTTGGATCTGTCAAAATTGTATTTAGCAAATACTTCAACTTTCAACTGACCCATTCTATATTTTTATTCATCTCATCTCAGTTTTATCACCTTTGTGTTACTATTTAATATCAACAGTAGCCCGCCTACGTAGTTGGGGCTTTGAAGCAAAGGAAACTTTTTCTAGCCTAGGTTAGGGTAGCATCTAAACCAAACCTAAATGACCTTACCTTAGAAATATATTCAGACGGTACCTTCTGAAAATATTTCTTAAGGTAAGGTCGTGGGGATTAGTTTAGGTGCTAACTAAACCTTGGCTACAAAAAGTTAGCTTTAAAGCCACAACTATTTGAAAGGCCTACTTTAGGTGGTGATATTGAAATCCATTTGCTTCAGTGTGCCCCTCCGTCCGTTTGTTTTATGTCCATCTAAAGATGCATATGTTCAATTTTTGATGTAGATTCATTTCCTATCTTAGTTTCGTCTACGGAATTCTACATCTTCAGTTCAGCACACCATTGTGGTAATGAAGGGAAAGTTACCACATCTACAAGCCGAGTGAACGTAACTTATCCCACCTCGTTAGAGAGAAAACTTACCTGTATTTGAATTAATGAACGGGAACAGAGAAGACAAAATTTTATTACACATTCATTATACAACTATATAATTTATATTATATACATTACAACATTTCCTGCACTTTCCATCACAAATTTGCTGAGGTCATAACCTTGTAGTTACCATTACCTTACAACCTTAAGGATGGTGGTCGACAACACCTCTAGATTGATGGAGAAAACGAAGTTTCGTTTTACTATTAAGACCACAGAAATGCGGTAATTCCACTTCACTACCACTAACTACTAGTTATTTTACTTGTTGATTTTCACGGCTAAGATTTTCATCCTCTGAGCGAAGCCATACAATAATCGTCCTTATCTACTCTGAGCATTGGATAGCCTCCTGATGATCAAGATTGCTGTTTTGGTCGTCCGTTTCCCTTGTTACTGGTGCGCCTCACTGCACACCTTACATGAGTGCCTTCCACAGTATTAGGGACAGCTGCTGGGCCTCACTGTAGCTACTTCTGGGACGGTTGCCAATCTTCCTCGTATTCCCTCATGACCACAGCGCCAAACCGACTCCCGCCATCAGGCCGAAACGCACAAACATTTCTGACAAAATTGAGACAACCACTTTCGCGTCAGTTTTGACACCAAGTGAATTTATACGACAATTACGTTCAAGATGCTTGGTTTTTCGTTCATGGATTGAACAGAAGCAACCAACGATGGTTGCTACTGCCCAATCCATGAAGTCCCCCCCACCACGGAAAGGTAACCAAGCTTCGGGGGGGATGGGTGTTTACCCTGACGCCAACGGAGAAACTCAATACAATATTTTTATTATAACTTTCCTTAATCTTGAAAAATGAATCAATCAGAGGGAACAATAGCCCCAGCCATATGAAGATTGGCTAACCGAATCCTTGCGCATTGTGTAGAAAGTGATTTCTTTGAGGGTTGCTTTATGGGAGGCACGGTAGCATCGGAAGAGTTTCATTTTTTCTTTGAAGACGAATGAAATTATCCCCGTGAATTTATGTATCTTTTTTTGGGCGGGATAATGTTCCCATTTTTTTTCTTTGTTTTTCAACGTCCCTATGTAGATATTATGTGTCATCCACTACTGGGAGAAAGCTAGACTTCCGCCAGATTAACGTAATCCTTGGCAAGGCCAAACTAAAGGTGTCTTGGTGTTGGTTCCTCAGTGATAACCCAAACACAAACACAAACACACCTCCAGTGTCCACTCTAGGGCCGTGTTCTCCTGCAGCACCAGCAGGAAGAAAGAACTCAGGTTCCTCACCAACTGAATCTTTTGGCACGGGGAGCGTGTGTCATCTCGACACACCTTTTAACGCCCGTACGTGGTGCGGAGTGCAGTCGGTCTGTAACGTAGGACATGTCATGTGTTATTGGTCCCAGTCGGTCTAGAACGCTGGGCCTGACATGTGTTGGGGGACCAAGTCGGTCTTGAATGGTGGGCCTGAAGTGTGTTGGGGGACCAAGTCGGTCTTGAATGGTGGGCCTGACAGGTCTTGAGACCTGCCATGTCTCCCTGAAGGTGGGCCTGACAAGTGGGGTGGGCTGCATTTCCTCATGGATGGTGGGTCTGGTAGGGAGAGTGGGCTGCAGTGCCACTTGAGTGGGCGAGGTCACTTGGTCAGCATCAGTGGGACGGTGAGGTTTCACTTTTGCACAGCGACCGTTGACGGAGAGTGGTGTCACGTCGGCAAGAAGTGCCTTCTTGTAGGAGGCATAGCAGGAGTACTGGATGACGGCAATCCCGCGGTGGTTCTCGTAGGTCGTGTAGGACTGCATGTCGAAGCGAACGATATCGCCGAACTGCTTGAAGAATTCCCAGACGTTCGACCTTGAGATTTGGTATGGAACGTTGACGACCCTGATGGTATACCTCTGCAGGACGGTTTTGAGAACCCCTTGCAACTGGTCGTTGGTGGGCACGATGACATGTATGTCGTCATCATCGCAGCCCAACTCATCTATATGTGGGAGTCGGGTCTCGTGTGGTGGACGGTCCAGCAAATCCTCCTCATCGTGGAAAGGCAGGTAGGCCTGGTCAAGGAGGGCGACCCAGAGCACCTGCTGCTGCTCGACCACCTCCACAACTGAGCTTTTTGCAAAATCTTCCATGTTGAAGATACTATGATTACGTTGTGCACTTTACGAAGTAACCTCGGTTATCCTTGTATGTCCACAAATATAGTGAGTCTATATTGATATGGAAAAATATAGTAAGGTACCCCCATGCTATAATATCCCACATAGAAACAAAAGCATAGTCGACTTCGGCGATTTTAAATGTAGAGACCATCTAAAATATTGTAGGTGGGTTAATGGTTGTTACATGGTGACCAGGGGTAAAGGTGGATGGGACAGACTGGATATAGTGAAGAT
>NW_027265396.1:0-7621 GCF_036320965.1 Panulirus ornatus
AATTTTCCCCTTAAATTTCCCTCCCGAAAAAACAAATTAAAGGGACCTGAAATCAATGCCAAAATTTAACGGGTTTTGTCCTCCTCCTACCAAAGCTTTCCAAGCCTCCTGCTCATACCCAAACCCTTTAAACCACCACCAAAACACCTACCCCTTTTTCCCCATACTTATCCATTTTACATGTCTTTGCTCTCCTCTGCCCTTAAGGGAAGTCCAAATGCAAGGGAAAAATTTCCCCTTTAATTTTTCTCTGACAAACAAATAGCAATCTGGAAATCAATGCCATTGAAAATGTTTTTTTCCCCCCTCCCTTTCCCCACGCTTTTTTTTCCCAAACCCCGCCCCGCTTTCCCAAAAAATTAAAACCACCACCAACAAACCCACCATTTTACCCCATATTTTCCTTTTACCCTGTCCCCTTTTCTCTCCTCTGCTTCAAGCATGTCCAAATGCAAAGAAAATTTCCCCTTTAATTTTCCTGACAAACAAATATGCACTCCCCCACATTTAAAACCCCTTGAACGGGTTTTGTCCCCCTTTCCCCTACCCTTTTCCAAGGGCCCGCCGCTGCTACCCAACCCTTAAAAATTCCACCAAAACCCCCTACCATTTTAAACCCCATACTTTTTCCTTTCACATGTCTTTGCTCTCCTCTCCTCAAGGCAGTCCAAAAAAGCAAAGAAAAATTCCCCCTTTTTTCCTCTGACCCAAAAAAATATGACTCTGCCATCAATTCCTTTTAAAAAGGGTTTTGTCCCCTTTTTCCTACCAAGCTTTTCAAAAACCCGCTGCTGCACCCAACCATTAATCCACCACCAACACCTACCATTTTACCACAACTTATCCTTTCACATGTCTTTGCTCTCCTCTTTTTCCCCCCCTTTAAGGGTGTCCAAATGCAAAGAAAAAATTCCCCCAAATTCTCTCTGACAAAAAAATATGCACTCTGCACCTCAATGCCATTGAAAAGTGTTCCCCTCCCTTCTCCTACCTAAAGCTTTTTTAAGCCGCCTGCTGCTACCCAACCATTAATTTCCCCCACCAAGCACCTACCAATTTTTCCACCTACTTAACCTTTCACAATGTCTTTGCTCTCCCCTGCTTCAAGGCATGTCCCAAAAAGCAAAGAAAAACCCCTTTAAAAACTCTCTGACAAACAATATGCACTTGGCCCCATCAATGCCATTGAACGGGTTCTCCCCCTCTTTCCCAAACCCACCCCTTTTTTTAACCTGCCCGCTGCCCACCCCAAACCCTTATTTCACTACCAAGCACCTACCATTTTTTCCACTACTTTCCTTTCACATTATTTTTTGGGTCCCTTTTCCCCCCCAACCTTAAGAAGGAAATTTTTTTTTCCAAATTCAAAGAAAAAACCCTTAATTTCTCTCTGACAAACAAATATGCAAATCTTTCACTCAGTGCCCCTTGAAAAGGGGGTTTTTTTCCCTCTCTTTCCACCTAAGCTTTTCCCAAACCTGCCTTCTCTTAAACCCCAATTTTTTAATCCACCACCAAGCACCCTACCATTTTTTCCCCATACTTTTCCCTTTCACATGTCCCCTTTTCTCTCCCTGCCCCAAGGCATTTCCCAAAAGCAAAGAAAAATTTCCCCCTTTAATTTTTTCTTTGAAAACAAATTTTGCACCTGAAAAATCAAAGCCCCTTGAACGGGTTCGTCCCTCTCATCCAACCCATGCTTTTCAAAAAGCCTGCCTGCTCTACCCAACCATTAATCCAAACCCCCAAGGCCCCCTACCAATTTTTCTACACCTTACCTTTCACATGTCTTTTTTTCTCCCTTTCCTGGGCCCCAAGGCATGCCAAATGCAAAGAAAAATTCCCCCCTTTAATTTTCTCTCTGACAAACAAATATCCAAAGTGCACATCAAAGCCATTGAACGGGTTCGTCCATCTCTCCTACCTACGTTTTTCCTAGCCCCGCCGATGCTACCCAACCATTAATCCACCCCAACACCTACCTTTTACCCCCAACTTTTCCTTTCCCCAAATTTTGTCTCCTCTTGCCCCCAAGGGAAAGTCCCCAAAACAAAAAAATTCCCTTTAATTTTTCTTGACAAACAAAAAATGGGACTCTGAAAAACCAATGCCCTTGAACGGGTTCGTCCTCCCCTCCTACCTAAATTTTTTCCCCAAACCTGCCTGCTGCTTTCCCAACCATCAATCCCCCCACCAAGCACCCCACCATTTTTCCCCATACTTTTCCTTTACATGTCTTTGCTCTCCTCTGCCTGAAGGCATGTCCAAATGCAAAGAAAATTTTCCCCCCCCCCTTTTTTCTCTCTGACAAACCCAAAAATGCACTCTGCAAAATCAATGCCATTGAACGGGTTCTCCCCTCTCCTTCCTACGCTTTCCCAAACCCCGCCCCGTTTCTACCCAAACCTTAATTTCCCCCACCAACACCTAAACCCTTTTTTCCACATACTTAACCCCTTTTACAAGTTTTTTCCTCTCACCGCCTCAAAGGGAATGTCCAAATGCACGGGAAAAAATTTCCCTTAATTTCTCTCTACAAACAAATAAAGCACTCTTTCACATCATTTTTCCCCCTTTAACGGGTTCGTCCCTTCCCCTTTCCCCACCTACGCTTTTCCAACCTCCGGGTGCTACCCAACCAAAAAACCACCACCAAGCACCTAAACCCTTTACCACAACTTATCCTTTCCAAAATGTCTTTGGGGGCTCCCGCCTGAAGGCCTGTCCAAATGCAAAAAAATTTCCCCTTTAAATTTTTCTCCCTTCAAACAAATAAGGGAAATCTGACACAATGCCCTTTAACGGGTTCGGCCCCCTCCCTACCCTACGCTTTTTTCCCAAACCCGCCTTGGGTTACCCCAACCATTTAAAACCACCACCAAGCACCTACCATTTTTTCCACATACTTGTCCTTTCACATTTTTTTTTTCTCTCCTCTGCCCCAAGGCATGTCCAAATTTCAAAGGAAAAAAACCCTTAATTTCTCTCTTACAAACAAAAATTGGCAATCTGCACATCAAAGCCATTGAAGGGTTCGTCCCCTCTCCTAAACCCACGCTTTTCCAAGCCCGCCCCGCTTTCTTTCCCAAAACCCTTTTAAACCACCCCCAAACCCCCACCATTTTACCCATTTCTTTCCTTTCACATGTTTTTTTGCTTCCTCCGGCCCAAGGGATGTTTCCAAAATGCAAGGAAAAATTCCCTTTTTTAAATTTTTTCTGGGCAAAAAAAATATGCATTTTCCCCATCAATGCCATTGGAAAAGGGTTCGTCCCTCTTCCCCACCTACGCTTTTTTAAAAAAAGGCCCGTTTCCTAACCCCAACCATTAACCAAACCCCCCAAGCCTTTACCCTTTTACCAACCCAAATTTTTCCTTTTCCCAAAATCTTTTCCTCCCCTTGCCCCAAAGGATTCCAAATCAAGGAAAAAATTTCCCCCAAAATTTTTCTCTGACAAACAAATATGCACTTGCACATCAATGCCATTGAACGGGTTCGTCCCTCTCTCCTACCTAAAGCTTTTCCAAGCCTTCCTGCTGCTACCCAACCATTAATCCACCACCAAGCACCTACCATTTACCACATACTTATCCTTTCACAGTCTTTGCTCTCCTCTGCCTCAAGGCATGTTCCCCAAAAGCAAGGAAAATTCCCTTAATTTCTCTCTGACAAACCCAAAAATTCACTCTGCACATCAATGTCCATTGAACGTGTTCGTTCCCTCCTCTCCCTAAACCCACGCTTTTTCCAAGCCCCCCTGCGCTACCCAACCATTAATCCACCACCCAAACACCTACCATTTACCACATACTTATCCTTTCACAAAGTCTTTTTCTCTCACTCTGCTTCAAGGCATGTCCAAATGCAAAGAAAATCCCCTTAATTTCTCCTGACAAACAAATATGGCACTCTCCACATCAATCCCAAATTTAACCCGGGGTTTCCCTTTCCCCCTCTCCTACCTACCCTTTTCCAAGCCTCCCGCTGCTACCCAACCCTTATTCCACTACCAAGCACCAACCATTTTACCACATACTTATCCTTTCACATGTCTTTGGCTCTCCTTACCCTCAAGGGAGTTCCAAATGCAAAGAAATATTCCCTTTAAATTTCTCTCTGACAAACAGATATGCACTCTGCCATCAAGGGTATTAAACCGGGTTTCGTCCCTTTTTTCTCCAAACCCCAAGCTTTTCCAAGCTGCCTGCTGCCCAACCCAACCCTTAATCCAAACCACCAAGCACCTACCATTTTACCACATACTTATCCTTTCACATGTCTTTGCGCTCCTCTTTCCTCAAGGCATGTCCAAATGCAAGAAAATCCTTAATTTCTCTCTGACCAAACAAATATGCACTCTGCACATCAATGCCATTGAAAGGGTTTCCCCTCTCTTCCTACCTCTCGCTTTTTCCAAGCCTGCCTGATGCTACTCACCATTAATCCACCACCAAGCACCACCATTTTTCCACATACTATCCTTTCAAAAATGTCTTTTGCTCTCCTCTGCCTCAAGGCATGTCCAAATGCAAAGAAAATTCCCTTAATTTCTCTCTGACAAACAAATATGCACTCTGCACATCAATGCACATTGAAAGGGTTCGTCCCCTCTCTCCTAACCTAAAGCTTTTCCAAGCCTGCCTGCCCGCTAACCAACCATTATCCCCCCATCAAGCACCTACCATTTTACCACATACTTTTCCCTTCATATGTCTTTGCTCTCCTCTGCCTCAAGGCATGTTTCCCAAAAGCAAAGAAAATTCCCTTAATATCTCTCTGACAAACAAATATGCACTCTTCACAAACAATGCACCATTGAACGGGTTCGCACCCTCTCCTCCTACCTAACGCTTTTTCAAGCCTGCCTGCTGCTACCCACCATTTAATCCATCACCCACCAAGCACCTACCATTTTACCACATACTTATCCTTTCACATGTCCTTTGCTCCCCCTCTGCCTCAAGGCAATGTCCAAATGCAAAGAAAATTCCCTTAATTTCTCTCTGACAACAAATATGCACTCTGCAAATCAATGCCATTGAAAAGGGTTCGTCCATCTTCCTACCACGCTATTCCTAGCCTGCCTGCTCATACCCAACCATTAATCCACCACCAAGCACATAACCATTTTACCACATACTTATCCTTTCCACATGTCTTTGCTCTCCCTCTGCTTCAAGGCATGTCCAAATGCAAAGAAAATTCCCTAATTTCTCTCTGAACAAACAAATATGCAATCTGGAAATCAATGCCATGAACATGTTCTTCCCTCTCTCCTACCTACGCTTTCCAAGCCTGCCTGCTGCTACCAACCATTAATCCACCACCAAGCCCTACCCTTTTAAACCCCATACTTATCCTTTCACATGTCTTTGCTCCCCCTCTGCTTCAAGGCATGTCCAAATCAAAGAAAATTTCCCTTAATTTCTCACTGACAAACAAATATGCACTCTGCACATCAATGCCCATTGAACGGGTCGTCCCTCTCTCCTACCTACACTTTTCCAAGCCTGCCTGCTGCTACCCCAATCATTAATCCACCACCAAGCACCTACCATTTTAACCATACTTTATCCTTTCACATGTCTTTGCTCCCTCTGCCTCAAGGCATGTCCAAATGCAAAGAAATTTCCCCCTTAATTTCTCTCTACAAACAAATATGTACTACCGCACATCAATGCCATTAAACGGGTTCGTCCCTCTCCCTACCAAGCTTTTCAAAGCCTGCCTGCTGCAACCCAACCATTAATCCACCCCCAAACACCTACCATTTTACCCACATACTTATCCTTTCCCATGCTTTTGCTCTCCTCTGCTTCAAGGCATGTCCAAATGCAAAGAAAATTCCCTTAATTTCTCTCTGACAAACAAATATGCACTGTGCAAATCAATGCCCTTGAACGGGTTCGTCCCCTCTCTCCCCACCTACGCTTTTCCTAGCCTCCTTGAATGCTACCCAACCCTTAATCCACCAAACCCAAACCCTACCATTATACCACATACTTATCCTTTCCCCATTCGCTCACCTCTGCTTCAAGGCAATGTCCAAATTGGCAAAAAAATTCCCTTAATTTCTCTCTGACCCAAAAAAATATGCACTCTGCAAATCAATTTCCATTGAACGGGTTCGTCCTCCCCCTCCTACCTACGCCCTTTTTCCAAAAGCTCCTGCTGCTACCCAACCATCAATCCCCACCAAGCACCTACCATTTTAACCAATACTTATCCTTTCACATGTCCTTTGGCCTCCCTCTGCCTGAAGGCATGTCCAATGCAAAGAAAATTTCCCCTTTAATTTCCTCTCTGACAAACAAATATGCACTCTGCACATCAATGCCATTGAACGGGTTCGTCCCTCTCTCCTACCTACGCTTTTCCAAGCCTGCCTGCTGCTAACCCAACATTAACCTCACCAAACACCTAAACCAAATTTTTCCACAGACTTATCCTTTCACAGCTTGCTCTCCTCTGCCCCAAGGATGTCCAAATGCAAAGAAAATTCCCTTAATTTCTCCTAGACAAACAAATGTGCACTTTTGCATTTCAAACCATGAACGGTTCGTCCCTCTTCTCCTACCTACGCTTTTCCAAGCCTGCCTGCTCTACCCAACCATTAATCCCCACCAACACTACCATTTTAAACCCCAATACTTTCTTTCACATGCCTTTTCTCTCCTCTGCCTAAGAATGTCCAATGCAAAGAAAATCCCCCTTTAATTTTTTTCTCTGACAAAAAAAATATGCACTCTGCACATCAAGCCATTGAACGGGTTTTGTCCTCCCCCTTTCCCACCTACGCTTTTCCAGCTGCTGCTGTACCCAACCATTAATCCACCACCAAGCACCTACCATTTTTCCCATGCTTTTCCTTTTCAACAGTCTTTGCTCTCCTCTGATCAAGGCAGTCCAAAATTTGAAGAAAATTCCTTAATTTCTCTCTGACAAACAAATATGCACCCGCACATCAATGCCATTGAACGGGTTTTGTCCCTCCCTTTCCCACCACGCTTTTCCAACCGCCCGCGCTACCCAACATTAATCCATCACCAAGCACCTACCTTTTTTCCACAGACTTAAACCTTTCACATGTCTTTGCTCTCCCGCCTCAAGGCAAAGTCCAAATGCAAAGAAAATTACCTTTAAATTTTTCTGTGACAAACATATATAAACTCTGCACATCAATGCCATTAAAAAGGTTCGCCCTCTCTCCACCTAGCTTTTCCAAAAACCTGCCTGATGCTTACCCAACCATTAATCATCACTAAGCACCTACCATTTAACCACATACTATCCTTTTTCCCCTGTCTTTGCTCTCCTGCCTCAAGGCAAGTCCAAATCAAAAAAAATTCCTTAATTTCCCTCCTTGACAAACCAAATATGCACTGGCACATCAAAGCCATTGGACGGGTTCGTCCATCTCTCCTACCTACGCTTTTTCCTAGCCCCGGCTGATGCTAACCACCCATTAATCCACCACCAAGCACCCTAAAACCATTTTAACCCCATACTTACCCCTTTCCCCATTCTTTCCCCTCCCTCTTTTGCTCAGGCAGTCCAAATGCAAGGAAAATTCCCTTAATTTCTCCCTTACAAACAAATATGGACTTGCACATCAATGCC
>NW_027265397.1:0-12847 GCF_036320965.1 Panulirus ornatus
CTGTACCTCATACACCACATATGATCTCCCTACCTCACCCACCATGTAGGAGCTCTTTCTCCCTCACACAGCATGTAGGATATCTCTACCTCACGCAACATGTAGGATCTCTCTACCTCACACACCATGTAGGATCTCTCTACCACACACACCATATAGGATCTCTCTACCTCACACACCACATAGGATCTCTCTTCCTCACACATCATATAGCATCTCTCTACCACACACACTACATAGGATCTCTCTACCTCACACACCACATAGGATCTCTCTACCACACACACCACATAGGATCTCTCTACCTCACACACCAAGTAGGAACTCTCTACCTCAAGCACCACATGTGATCTCTCTACCTCACACACCATGTCTACCTCACACATATATAGGATTTCTCTACCTCACACACCACATAAGATCTCTATATCCTAAAGACCATGTAGGATCTCTCTACCTTACACATCATGTGAGATCTCTCCATCTCACACATCATATAGGATCTCTCTACCTCAAACACCATGTAGGATCTCTCTACCTCACACACCATGTAGGATCTCTCTACCTCACACACCATGTAGGATCTCTCTACCTAACACACCATGTAGGATCTCTCTACCTCACACACCATGTAGGATCTCTTCTACCTCACACAGCATGTAGGACCTCTCTACCTCACGCAACATGTAGGATCTCTCTACCTCACACACCATGTAGGATCTCTCTACCATACACACCACAGTAGGATCTCTCTACCTCACACACCATGTAGGATCTCTCTACCTCACACACCATGTAGGATCTCTCTACCTCACACACCATGTAGGATCTCTCTACCTCACACAACATTTAGGATCTCTCTACCTCACACACCATGTAGGATCTCTCTACCTCACACACCATGTAGGATCTCTCTACCTCACACACCATGTAGGATCTCTCTACCTCACACACCATGCAGGATCTCTCTACCTCACACACCATGTAGGATCTCTCTACCTCACACACCATGCAGGATCTCTCTACCTCACACACCATGTAGGATCTCTCTACCTCACACACCATGTAGGATCTCTCTACCTCACACACCATGTAGGATCTCTCTACCTCACACACCATGTAGGATCTCTCTACCTCACACACCATGTAGGATCTCTCTACCTCACACACCATGTAGGATCTCTCTACCTCACACAACATGTAGGATATCTGTACCTCACACAGCATGTATGATCTCTCTACCTCACACAACATGTAGGATCTCTCTACCTCACACAACTTGTAGGATCTCTCTACCTCACACACCATGTAGGATCTCTCTACCTCACACACCATGTAGGATCTCTCTATCTCACACATCATGTAGGATCTCTCTACCTCACACACCACGTAGGATCTCTCTACCTCACACACCATGTAGGATCTCTCTACCTCACACAACATGTAGGATCTCTCTACCTCACACACCATGTAGGATCTCTCTACCTCACACACCATGTAGGATATCTCTACCTCACACACCATGTAGGATCTCTCTACCTCACACACCATGTAGGTTCTCTCTACCTCACACACCATGCAGGATCTCTCTACCTCACACACCATGGAGGATCTCTCTTCCTCACACACCATGTAGGATCTCTCTACCTCACACAACATGTAGGATCTCTCTACCTCACACATCATGTAGGATCTCTCTACCTCACACACCATGTAGGATCTCTCTCCCTCACACACCATGTAGGATCTCTCTACCTCACACACCATGCAGGATCTCTCTACCTCACACACCATGTAGGATCTCTCTACCTCACACACCATGCATGATCTCTCTACCTCACACACCATGTAGGATCTCTCTACCTCACACACCATGTAGGATCTCTCTACCTCACACACCATGTAGGATCTCTCTACCTCACACACCATGTAGGATCTCTCTACCTCACACACCATGTAGGATCTCTCTACCTCACACACCATGTAGGATCTCTCTACCTCACACACCATGTAGGATCTCTCTACCTCACACAGCATGTATGATCTCTCTACCTCACACAACATGTAGGATCTCTCTACCTCACACAACTTGTAGGATCTCTCTACCTCACACACCATGTAGGATCTCTCTACCTCACACACCATGTAGGATCTCTCTACCTCACACACCATGTAGGATCTCTCTACCTCACACACCATGTAGGATCTCTCTACCTCACACACCATGTAGGATCTCTCTACCTCACACAACATGTAGGATCTCTCTACCTCACACACCATGTAGGATCTCTCTACCTCACACACCATGTAGGATCTCTCTACCTCACACACCATGTAGGATCTCTCTACCTCACACACCATGTAGGATCTCTCTACCTCACACACCATGTAGGATCTCTCTACCTCACACAACATGTAGGATCTCTCTACCTCACACAGCATGTAGGATCTCTCTACCTCACACAACATGTAGGATCTCTCTACCTCACACACCATGTAGGATCTCTCTACCTCACACACCATGTAGGATCTCTCTACCTCACACACCATGTAGGATCTCTCTACCTCACACACCATGTAGGATCTCTCTACCTCACACACCATGTAGGATCTCTCTACCTCACACACCATGTAGGATCTCTCTACCTCACACACCATGTAGGATCTCTCTACCTCACACACCATGTAGGATCTCTCTACCTCACACACCATGTAGGATCTCTCTACCTCACACACCATGTAGGATCTCTCTACCTCACACACCATGTAGGATATCTTTATCTCACACACCATGTAGGATCTCTACCTCATAAACCATGTAGGATCTCTGTACCTCACACAACATGTAGGATTTCTGTACCTCACACAGCATGTATGATCTCTCTACCTCACACAACATGTAGGATCTCTCTACCTCACACACCATGTAGGATCTCTCTACCTCACACACCATGTAGGATCTCTCTACCTCACACACCATGTAGGATCTCTCTACCTCACACACCATGTAGGATCTCTCTACCTCACACACCATGTAGGATCTCTCTACCTCACACACCATGTAGGATCTCTCTACCTCACACACCATGTAGGATCTCTCTACCTCACACACCATGTAGGATCTCTCTACCTCACACACCATGTAGGATCTCTCTACCTCACACACCATGTAGGATCTCTCTACCTCACACACCATGTAGGATCTCTCTACCTCACACAACATGTAGGATCTCTGTACCTCACACAGCATGTATGATCTCTCTACCTCACACAACATGTAGGATCTCTCTACCTCACACACCATGTAGGATCTCTCTACCTCACACACCATGTAGGATCTCTCTACCTCACACACCATGTAGGATCTCTCTACCTCACACACCATGTAGGATCTCTCTACCTCACACACCATGTAGGATCTCTCTACCTCACACACCATGTAGGATCTCTCTACCTCACACACCATGTAGGATCTCTCTACCTCACACACCATGTAGGATCTCTCTACCTCACACACCATGTAGAATCTCTCTACCTCACACACCATGTAGGATCTCTGTACCTCACACAGCATGTATGATCTCTCTACCTTACACACCATGTAGGAGCTCTCTACCTCACACACCATATAGGATCTCTACCCCACACACCATGTAGGATCTCTCTACCTCACACAACATGTATGATCTCTCTACCTTACACACCATGTAGGATCTCTCTACCTCACACAACATGTAGGATATCCCTACCTCACACACCATGTAGGATCTCTCTACCTCACACACCATGTAGGATCTCTCTACCTCACACACCATGTAGGATCTCTCTACCTCACACAACATGTAGGATCTCTCTACCTCACACACCATGTAGGATCTCTCTTTACCTCACACACCATGTAGGATCTCTCTACCTCACACACCATGTAGGATCTCTCTACCTCACAGACCATGTAGGATCTCTCTACCTCACACACCATGCAGGATTTCTCTACCTCACACACCATGTAGGATCTCTCTACCTCACACACCATGCAGGATCTCTCTACCTCACACACCATGTAGGATCTCTCTACCTTACACACCATGTAGGATCTCTCTACCTCACACAACATGTATGATCTCTCTACCTTACACACCATATAGGATCTCTCTACCTCACACACCATGTAGGATCTCTGTACCTCACACACCATGTATGATCTCTCTACCTTACACACCATGTAGGAGCTCTCTACCTCACACACCATGTAGGATCTCTCTACCCCACACACCATGTAGGATCTCTCTACCTCACACGACATGTATGATCTATCTACCTTACACTCCATGTAGGATCCCTCTACCTCACACACCATGTAGGATCTCTCTACCACACATAGCATGTATGATCTCTCTACCTTACACACCATGTATGATCTCTCTACCTCACACACCATGTAGGATCTCTCTACCCCACACAACATGTATGATCTCTCTACCTTACACACCATGTAGGATCTCTCTACCTCACACACCATTTAGGATCTCTCTACCTCACACACCATGTATGATCTCTCTGCCTTACACACCATGTAGGATCTCTATACCTCACACACCATGTAGGATCTCTGTACCTCACACACCATGTAGGACCTCTCTACCTCACACACAACATGTAGGATCTCTCTACCTCACACACCATGTAGGATCTCTGTACCTCACACACCATGTAGGACCTCTCTACCTCACACACAACATGTAGGATCTCTCTACCTCACACACCATGTAGGATCTCTGTACCTCACACACCATGTAGGACCTCTCTACCTCTCACACAACATGTAGGATCTCTCTACCTCACACACCATGTAGGATCTCTGTACCTCATACACCACATATGATCTCCCTACCTCACCCACCATGTAGGAGCTCTTTCTCCCTCACACAGCATGTAGGATATCTCTACCTCACGCAACATGTAGGATCTCTCTACCTCACACACCATGTAGGATCTCTCTACCACACACACCATATAGGATCTCTCTACCTCACACACCACATAGGATCTCTCTTCCTCACACATCATATAGCATCTCTCTACCACACACACTACATAGGATCTCTCTACCTCACACACCACATAGGATCTCTCTACCACACACACCACATAGGATCTCTCTACCTCACACACCAAGTAGGAACTCTCTACCTCAAGCACCACATGTGATCTCTCTACCTCACACACCATGTCTACCTCACACATATATAGGATTTCTCTACCTCACACACCACATAAGATCTCTATATCCTAAAGACCATGTAGGATCTCTCTACCTTACACATCATGTGAGATCTCTCCATCTCACACATCATATAGGATCTCTCTACCTCAAACACCATGTAGGATCTCTCTACCTCACACACCATGTAGGATCTCTCTACCTCACACACCATGTAGGATCTCTCTACCTAACACACCATGTAGGATCTCTCTACCTCACACACCATGTAGGAGCACTTTCTCCCTCACACAGCATGTAGGACCTCTCTACCTCACGCAACATGTAGGATCTCTCTACCTCGCACACCATGTAGGATCTGTCTACCATACACACCACATAGGATCTCTCTACCTCACACACCATGTAGGATCTCTCTACCTCACACACCATGTAGGATCTCTCTACCTCACACACCATGTAGGATCTCTCTACCTCACACAACATTTAGGATCTCTCTACCTCACACACCATGTAGGATCTCTCTACCTCACACACCATGTAGGATCTCTCTACCTCACACACCATGTAGGATCTCTCTACCTCACACACCATGCAGGATCTCTCTACCTCACACACCATGTAGGATCTCTCTACCTCACACACCATGCAGGATCTCTCTACCTCACACACCATGTAGGATCTCTCTACCTCACACACCATGTAGGATCTCTCTACCTCACACACCATGTAGGATCTCTCTACCTCACACACCATGTAGGATCTCTCTACCTCACACACCATGTAGGATCTCTCTACCTCACACACCATGTAGGATCTCTCTACCTCACACACCATGTAGGATCTCTCTACCTCACACACCATGTATGATCTCTCTACCTCACACACCATGTAGGATCTCTCTACCTCACACACCATGTAGGATCTCTCTACCTCACACACCATGTAGGATCTCTCTACCTCACACACCATGTAGGATCTCTCTACCTCACACACCATGTAGGATCTCTCTACCTCACACACCATGTAGGATCTCTCTACCTCACACACCATGTAGGATCTCTCTACCTCACACACCATGTAGGATCTCTCTGCCTCACACAGGGAGGGTGTGCCGTGAAGTCACAACATAAGATATGGCATCTTTGAGAAGTTCACATGACGTCATTCACAAGGGCACAGGGGAACAAGAGACCCCCTATCCACGCCCCCCCCCCCCCCCCCATTGACCTTACAAACGTGGTGAACATTGATATCGCTGACACAAACAGCTTTCTAAAACATCAGTGACAATGTGCCGCTTCTTTGTTGGGAGGACTGGGGAGTTATGCCGCTGGGCCCCAACCAAATGATGACAATGTGTGTGTGTGTGTGTGTGTGTGTGCGGGAGGGGGTTGATCATCATACCCAGGCAGAGGCGTTAAGGGCGTTTTCGTCCCTGTCTCTCTCTCTCTCTCTCTCTCTCTCTCTCTCTCTCTCTCTCTCTCTCTCTCTCTCTCTCTCTCTCTCTCTCTGGCAAATGAACGCGGTAAATAATTACCTCGTTCTGCCTTACATCGGCTCCACAGCCAATTAACGATGGTTATCATCATAGGAGCAATGTTATTAGGTACAGTAGGGTTGAGGGTCAAGTCAATTGGGAGGTAAGTGTGAATGGAGAAAAACTGGAGGAAGTGAACTGTTTTAGATATCTGGGAGTGGATCTGGCAGCGGATGGAACCATGGAAGCGGAAGTGAGTCATAGGGTGGGGAGGGGGTGAAAATTCTGGGAGCTTTGAAGATTGTGTGGAAGTCGAAAGCATTATCTCGGAAAACAAAAATGGGTATGTTTGAAGGAATAGTGGTTCCAACAATGTTATATAGTTGCAAGGTGTGGGCTATGGATAGAGTTGTGCGGAGGACGGTGGATGGGCTGGAAATGAGATGTTTGAGGACAATTTGTGGTGTGAGGTGGTCTGATCGAGTAAGTAATGTAAGGGTAAGAGAGATGTGTGGTAATAAAAAGAGGGTGGTTGAGAGAGCAGAAGAGGGTGTTTTGAAATGGTTTGGTCACATGGAGAGAATGAGTGAGGAAAGATTGACCAAGAGGATATATGTGTCGGAGGTGGAGGGAACGAGGAGAAGTGGGAGACCAAATTGGAGGTGGAAAGATGGAGTGAAAAAGATTTTAGTACTCGGGGCCTGAACATGCAGGAGGGTGAAAGGAGGGCAAGAAATAGAGCGAATTGGAACAATGTGGTATACCGGGGTCGACGTGCTGTCAATGGATTGAACCAGGGCATGTTAAACATCTGGGGTAAAGCATGAAAAGTTCTGTGGGGCCTGGATGTGGAAAAGGAGCTGTGGTTTCGGTGCATTATTACATGACAGCTAGAGATTGAGTGTGAACGAATGTGGCCTTTGTTGTCTTTTCCTAGCGCTACCTCGCACACATGAGGGGAGAGTTGGTTGTTATATCATATGTGGCGGGGTTGCAATGGGAATTGATAAAGGCAGACAGTATGAATTATGTGCATATGTATATATGTACATACATGCATATATGTATATATATGTATATTTTTTTTTTCCAAAAGAAGGAACAGAGGGGGCCAGGTGAGGATATTCCATAAAAGGCCCAGTTCTTTGTTCCTAACGCTACCTCGCCAACGCGGGAAATGGCGAATAGTTTAAAAGGAAAGAAAATATATATATATATATATATATATATATATATATATATATATATATATATATATATATATATATATATTTATGTATATATATATTTATGTATACGTTGAGATGTATAGGTATGTATATTTGCGTGTGAGGACGTGTATGTATATACATGTGTATGTGGGTGGGTTGAGCCGTCCTTTCGTCTGTTTCCTTGCGCTACCTCGCTAACGCGGGAGACAGCGACAAAGCAAAATAAATAATAAATAATGAATAGATAGATGAGTATATATATATATATATATATATATATATATATATATATATATATATATATATATATATATATATATATATATATATATTTTTTTTTTTTTGCCGCTGTCTCCCGCGCTTGCGAGGTAGCGCAAGGAAACAGACGAAAGAAATGGCCCAACCCACCCCCATACACATGTATATACATACGTCCACACGCGCAAATATACATACCTACACAGCTTTCCATGGTTTACCCCAGACGCTTCACATGCCCTGATTCAATCCACTGACAGCACGTCAACCCCGGTATACCACATGGATCCAATTCACTCTATTTCTTGCCCTCCTTTCACCCTCCTGCATGTTCAGGCCCCGTTCACTCAAAATCTTTTTCACTCCATCTTTCCACCTCCAATTTGATCTACCACTTCTCCTCGTTCCCTCCACCTCCGACACAAATATCCTCTTGGTCAATCTTTCCTCACTCATTCTCTCCATGTGCCCAAACCATTTCAAAACACCCTCTTCTGCTCTCTCAACCACGCTCTTTTTATTTCCACAAATCTCTCTTACCCTTACGTTACTTACTCGATCAAACCACCTCAAACCACACATTGTCCTCAAACATCTCATTTCCAGCACATCCATCCTCCTGCGCACAACTTTATCCATAGCCCACGCCTCGCAACCATACAACATTGTTGGAACCACTATTCCTTCAAACATACCCATTTTTGCTTTCCGAGATAATGTTCTCGACTTCCACACATTCTTCAAGGCTCCCAGAATTTTCACCCCCTCCCCCACCCTATGATTCACTTCCGCTCCCATGGTTCTATCCGCTGCCAGATCCACTCCCAGATATCTAAAACACTTTACTTCCTCCAGTTTTTCTCCATTCAAACTTACCTCCCAATTGACTTGACCCTCAACCCTACTGTACCTAATAACCTTGCTCTTATTCATATTTACTCTTAACTATCTTCTTTCACACACTTTACCAAACTCAGTCACCAGCTACTGCAGTTTCTCACATGTTTCAGCCACCAGCGCTGTATCATCAGCAAACAACAACTGACTCAATTCCCAAGCTCTCTCATCCACAACAGACTTCATACTTGCCCCTCTTTCCAAAACTCTTGCATTCAATTCTCTAACAACCCCATCCATAAACAAATTAAACAACCATGGAGACATCACACACCCCTGCCGCAAACCTACATTCACTGAGAACCAATTACTTTCCTCTCTTCCTACACGTACACATGCCTTACATCCTCCATAAAAACTTTCCACTGCTTCTAACAACTTGCCTCCCACACCATATATTCTTAATACCTTCCACAGAGCATCTCTATCATCTCTATCATATGCCTTCTCCAGATCCATAAATGCTACATAAAAATCCATTTGCTTTTCTAAGTATTTCTCACATATATTCTTCAAAGCAAACACCTGATCCGCACATCCTCCACCACTTCTGAAACAACACTGCTCTTCCCCAATCTGATGCTCTGTACACGCCTTCACCCTCTCAATCAATTCCCTCCCATATAATTTACCAGGAATACTCAACAAACTTATACCTCTGTAATTTGAGCACTCACTCTTATCCCCTTTGCCTTTGTACAATGGCACTATGCACGCATTCCGCCAATCCTCAGGCACCTCACCATGAGTCATACATACATTATATAATCTTACCAACCAGTCAACAATACAGTCACCCCCTTTTTTAATAGATTCCACTGCAATACCATCCAAACCTGCTGCCTTGCCGGCTTTCATCTTCCGCAAAGCTTTTACTACCTCTTCTCTGTTTACCAAATCATTTTCCCTAACCCTCTCACTTTGCACACCACCTCGACCAAAACACCCTACATCTGCCACTATATCATCAAACACTTTCAACAAACCTTCAAAATACTCACTCCATCTCCTTCTCACATCACCACTACTTGTTATCACCTCACCATTAGCGCCCTTCACGGAAGTTCCCATTTGCTCCCTTGTCTTACGCACTTTATTTACCTCCTTCCAGAACATCTTTTTATTCTCCCTAAAATTTAATGATACTCTCTCTCCCCAACTCTCATTTGCCCTCTTTTTTACCTCTTGCACCTTTCTCTTGACCTCCTGTCTCTTTCTTTTATACATCTCCTACTCAATTGCATTTTTTCCCTGCAAAAATCGTCCAAATGCCTCTCTCTTCTCTTTAACTAATAATCTTACTTCTTCATCCCACCACTCACTACTCTTTCTAATCAACCCACCTCCCACGCTTCTCATGCCACAAGCATCTTTTGAGCACGCCATCACTGATTCCCTAAATACATCCCATTCCACCCCCACTCCCCTTACTTCCATTGTTTTCACCTTTTTCCACTCTGTACTCAGTCTCTCCTGGTACTTCCTCACACAAGTCTCCTTCCCAAGCTCACTTACTCTCACCACCCTCTTCACCCCAACATTCACTCTTCTTTTCTGAAAACCCATACAAATCTTCACCTTAGCCTCCACAAGATAATGATCAGACATCCCTCCAGTTGCACCTCTCAGCACATTAACATCCAAAAGTCTCTCTTTCGCGGGCCTGTCAATTAACACGTAATCCAATAACGCTCTCTGGCCATCTCTCCTACTTACATACGTATACTTATGTATATCTCGCTTTCTAAACCAGGTATTCCCAATCACCAGTCCTTTTTCAGCACATAAATCTACAAGCTCTTCACCATTTCCATTTACAACACTGAACAACCCATGTATGCCAATTATTCCCTCAACTGCCACATTACTCACCTTTGCATTCAAATCACCCATCACTATAACCCGGTCTTGTGCATCAAAACCACTAACACACTCATTCAGTTGCTCCCAAAACACTTGCCTCTCATGATCTTTCTTCTCATGCCCAGGTGCATATGCACCAATAATCACCTATCTCTCTCCATCAACTTTCAGTTTTACCCATATTAATCGAGAATTTACTTTTTTACGTTCTATCAGATACCCCCACAACTCCTGTTTCAGGAGTACTGCTACTCCTTCCCTTGCTCTTTTCCTCTCACTAACCCCTGACTTTACTCCCAAGACATTCCCAAACCACTCTTCCCCTTTACCCTTGAGCTTCGTTTCACTCAGAGCCAAAACATATATATATATATATATATATATATATATATATATATATATATATATATATATATATATATATATATATATATATATATATATATATTTTTTTTTTTTTTTCTTGCTTTGTCGCTGTCTCCCGCGTTTGCGAGGCAGCGCAAGGGAACAGACGAAAGAAATGGCCCAACCCACCCCCATACACATGTATATACATACGTCCACACACGCAAAATATACATACCTTCACAGCTTTCCATGGTTTACCCCAGACGCTTCACATGCCTTGATTCAATCCACTGACAGCACGTCAACCCCGGTATACCACATCGCTCCAATTCACTCTATTCCTTGCCCTCCTTTCACCCTCCTGCATGTTCAGGCCCCGATCACACAAAATCTTTTTCACTCCATCTTTCCACCTCCAATTTGGTCTCCCTCTTCTCCTCGTTCCCTCCACCTCCGACACAAATATCCTCTTGGTCAATCTTTCCTCACTCATTCTCTCCATGTGCCCAAACCATTTCAAAACACCCTCTTCTGCTCTCTCAACCACGCTCTTTTTATTTCCACACATCTCTCTTACCCTTACGTTACTTACTTACTTACTTACTTATATATATATATATATATATATATATATATATATATATATATATATATATATATATATATATATATATATATATATATATATATATATATATATATAAATATATATATATATATATATACTCACTACCCTTTCTAATCTGCCCATCTCCCACGCTTCTCATATCACAAGTATCTTTTGCACAAGCCATCACTGCTTCCCTAAATATATCCCATTCCTCCCCCACTCCCCTTACGACCTTTGTTCTCACCTTTTTCCATTTTGTACTCAGACTCTCTTGGTACTTCCTCACACAAGTCTCCTATCCAAGCTCACTTACTCTCACTACTCTCTTCAACCCCACATTCTCTCTTCTCTGAAAATCTCTACTAATCTTCACCTTCGCCTCCACAAGATAATGATCAGACATTTCTCTAGTTGCACCTCTCAGCACATTAGCGTTCAAAAGTCTCTCTTTCGCGCACCTATCAATCAACACGTCATCCAATAACGCTCTCTGGCCATCTCTCCTACTTGCATACGTATACTTATGTATATCTCTCATTTTAAACCAGGTATTCCCAATCACCAGTCCTTTTCCAGCACATAAATCTACAAGCTCTTCACCATTTTCCTTTACAACACTGAACACCCCATGTACACCAATTATTTCCTCAACTGCCACATTACTCACCTTTGGATTCAAATCACTCATCACTATAACCCGGTCTCCTGCACCAAAACTGCTAATACACTCACTCAGCTGCTACCAAAACACTTGCCTCTCATGATATTTCTTTTCATGGCCAGGTGCATATGCACCAATAATAGCCCATCTCTCTCCATCCATTTTCAGTTTTACCCATATCAATCTAGAGTTTACTTTCTTACACTCTATCACATGATCCCACCACTCCTGTTTTAAGAGTAGTGCTACTCCTTCCCTTGCTCTTGTCCTCTCGCTAACCCCTGACATTACTCTCAAG
>NW_027265398.1:0-8897 GCF_036320965.1 Panulirus ornatus
TCTAAATCCCTTTGCGTTTCAAAGCCTTTACAGGGGAATATGGCATTTAAGGAAAAGACAATTTAAATTTCCTAAAAGAGTTAGTGGTGCAAAGTCATCAGTTAATGGCTTCAAAAAAAAGAGAAATTAAGTAATTTAAATCCCTTTGGAGCCGCCAAGCATTAAGGGCATGAGGATCAAAAGGAAGAAAATTGGAGCTTACTTATGCACTTTGGGTACAAGGCAAGAATTGCGGTGAGGCATCAAAATTTAGAGGAAATAAGGATTAATCTAAATCCCCTTTGGCGTCTTCAAAGCCCTTAGAGCGGAATACTGGAATCTGAAGGGAAAAACAATCAAAAGTTTATTATAAACCGTTAGGGTGCAAGTCCCCTACAGTTGCATGGTGCATCAAAATAAAAAACAAATTACGGTTTACTTTGATCCCTTGGAGCCGCCAAGGTATTAGAGTGGATAGAGCACAAAGGGAAAGAACATTTGAAGCTTACTTAATGCACTTGGGATGCCAAGGAGCAAGAGAATTGCGGTGAGGCATCCAAAAATTTAGAGGAAAATTGAAGGATTAATCTAAATCCCCTTTGGCGTCTTCAAAGGCCTTTACAGGGGAATACTGGCATCTGAAGGGAAAGAGACAATTTAAAAGTTTACTTAAAAGACCGTTTAGGGGTGCCAAAGTCCAATACAGTTACATGATGTTATCTAAAAATAAATAGACAAATTAACGGTTTACTTTAAATCCCCTTTGGAGCCGCCAAAGGCAATTACAGTAGCATAGAGGCATCAAAAGGGAGAGAAACATTTGGAAAGCTTAATTTAATGCCATTTTGGGGAAGCTAAAGGGCAAGAGAATTGCGGTGAGGCATCCAAAAATTTAGAGGAAAATTGAAGGATTAATCTAAATCCCCTTTGGCGTCTTCAAAGGCCTTTACAGGGGAATAATGGCATCTAAAGGGAAAGAGACAAATTAAAAGTTTCCTTAAAAGACCGTTTAGTGGTGCCAAAGTCCAATACAGTTAAATGATGTCTTCCAAAAATAAAAAGAGAAATTAACTGTTAAGTTTAAATCCCCTTTGGAGCCGCCAAAGGCAATCACAGGGGCATAGAGGCATCAAAAGGGAAAGAAACATTTGGAAAGCTTACCTTAATGCCACTTTGGGGATGACAAAGGGCAAGAGAATTGCGGTGAGGCATCCAAAAATTTAGAGGAAAATTGAAGGATTAATCTAAATCCCCTTTGGCGTCTTCAAAGGCCTTTACAGCGGAATACTGGCATCTGAAGGGAAAGAGACAATTCAAAAGTTTACTTAAAAGACCGTTTAGGGGTGCCAAGGTCCAATACAGTTGCATGATGGCATCCAAAAATAAAAAGACAAATTAACGGTTTACTTTAGATCCCCTTTGGAGCCGCCAAAGGCAATTACAGGGGCATAGAGGCATCAAAAGGGAAAGAAACATTTGGAAAGCTTACTTTAATGCCACTTTGGGGATGCCAAGGAGCAAGAGAATTGCGGTGAGGCATCCAAAAATTTAGAGGAAAATTGAAGGATTAATCTAAATCCCCTTTGGCGTCTTCAAAGGCCTTTACAGGGGAATACTGGCATCTGAAGGGAAAGAGACAATTTAAAAGTTTCCTTAAAAGACCGTTTAGTGGTGCCAAAGTCCAATACAGTTACATGATGTCTTCCAAAAATAAAAAGAGAAATTAACTGTTAAGTTTAAATCCCCTTTGGAGCCGCCAAAGGCAATTACAGGGGCATAGAGGCATCAAAAGGGAAAGAAACATTTGGAAAGCTTACTTTAATGCCACTTTGGGGATGCAAAGGGCAAGAGAATTGCGGTGAGGCATCCAAAAATTTAGAGGAAAATTGAAGGATTAATCTAAATCCCCTTTGGCGTCTTCAAAGGCCTTTACAGGGGAATAATGGCATCTAAAGGGAAAGAGACAAATTAAAAGTTTCCTTAAAAGACCGTTTAGTGGTGCCAAAGTCCAATACAGTTAAATGATGTCTTCCAAAAATAAAAAGAGAAATTAACTGTTAAGTTTAAATCCCCTTTGGAGCCGCCAAAGGCAATCACAGGGGCATAGAGGCATCAAAAGGGAAAGAAACATTTGGAAAGCTTACCTTAATGCCACTTTGGGGATGACAAAGGGCAAGAGAATTGCGGTGAGGCATCCAAAATTTTAGAGGAAAATTGAAGGATTAATCTAAATCCCCTTTGGCGTCTTCAAAAGCCTTTAGAGCGGAATACTGGAATCTGAAGGGAAAGAGACAATTCAAAAGTTTACTTATAAGACCGTTTAGGGGTGCCAAGGTCCAATACAGTTGCATGGTGGCATCCAAAAATAAAACAACAAATTAACGGTTTACTTTAGATCCCCTTTGGAGCCGCCAAAGGTAATTAGAGTGGCATAGAGGCATCAAAAGGGAAAGAAACATTTGGAAAGCTTACTTTAATGCCACTTTGGGGATGCCAAGGAGCAAGAGAATTGCGGTGAGGCATCCAAAAATTTAGAGGAAAATTGAAGGATTAATCTAAATCCCCTTTGGCGTCTTCAAAGGCCTTTACAGGGGAATACTGGCATCTGAAGGGAAAGAGACAATTTAAAAGTTTACTTAAAAGACCGTTTAGGGTGCCAAAGTCCAATACAGTTACATGATGTTATCTAAAAATAAATAGACAAATTAACGGTTTACTTTAAATCCCCTTTGGAGCCGCCAAAGGCAATTACAGGAGCATAGAGGCATCAAAAGGGAGAGAAACATTTGGAAAGCTTAATTTAATGCCATTTTGGGGAAGCTAAAGGGCAAGAGAATTGCGGTGAGGCATCCAAAAATTTAGAGGAAAATTGAAGGATTAATCTAAATCCCCTTTGGCGTCTTCAAAGGCCTTTACAGGGGAATAATGGCATCTAAAGGGAAAGAGACAAATTAAAAGTTTCCTTAAAAGACCGTTTAGTGGTGCCAAAGTCCAATACAGTTGCATGATGTCTTCCAAAAATAAAAAGAGAAATTAACTGTTAAGTTTAAATCCCCTTTGGAGCCGCCAAAGGCAATTACAGGGGCATAGAGGCATCAAAAGGGAAAGAAACATTTGGAAAGCTTACTTTAATGCCACTTTGGGGATGCCAAAGGGCAAGAGAATTGCGGTGAGGCATCCAAAAATTTAGAGGAAAATTGAAGGATTAATCTAAATCCCCTTTGGCGTCTTCAAAGGCCTTTACAGGGGAATACTGGCATCTGAAGGGAAAGAGACAATTAAAAGTTTACTTAAAAGACCGTTTAGTGGTGCCAAAGTCCAATACAGTTGCATGATGTCTTCCAAAAATAAAAAGAGAAATTAACGGTTAAGTTTAAATCCCCTTTGGAGCCGCCAAAGGCAATTACAGGGGCATAGAGGCATCAAAAGGGAAAGAAACATTTGGAAAGCTTACTTTAATGCCACTTTGGGGATGCCAAAGGGCAAGAGAATTGCGGTGAGGCATCCAAAAATTTAGAGGAAAATTGAAGGATTAATCTAAATCCCCTTTGGCGTCTTCAAAGGCCTTTACAGGGGAATACTGGCATCTGAAGGGAAAGAGACAAATTAAAAGTTTACTTAAAAGACCGTTTAGGGGTGCCAAAGTCCAATACAGTTACATGATGTCATCCAAAAATAAAAAGAGAAATTAACGGTTTACTTTAAATCCCCTTTGGAGCCGCCAAAGGCAATTACAGGGGCATAGAGGCATCAAAAGGGAAAGAAACATTTGGAAAGCTTACTTTAATGCCACTTTGGGGATGCCAAAGGGCAAGAGAATTGCGGTGAGGCATCCAAAAATTTAGAGGAAAATTGAAGGATTAATCTAAATCCCCTTTGGCGTCTTCAAAGGCCTTTACAGGGGAATACTGGCATCTGAAGGGAAAGAGACAATTAAAAGTTTACTTAAAAGACCGTTTAGTGGTGCCAAAGTCCAATACAGTTGCATGATGTCTTCCAAAAATAAAAAGAGAAATTAACGGTTTACTTTAAATCCCCTTTGGAGCCGCCAAAGGCAATTACAGGGGCATAGAGGCATCAAAAGGGAAAGAAACATTTGGAAAGCTTACTTTAATGCCACTTTGGGGATGCCAAAGGGCAAGAGAATTGCGGTGAGGCATCCAAAATTTAGAGGAAAATTGAAGGATTAATCTAAATCCCCTTTGGCGTCTTCAAAGGCCTTTACAGGGGAATACTGGCATCTGAAGGGAAAGAGACAAATCAAAAGTTTACTTAAAAGACCGTTTAGGGGTGCCAAAGTCCAATACAGTTGCATGATGTCATCCAAAATTAAAAAGAGAAATTAACGGTTTACTTTAGATCCTCTTTGGAGCCGCCAAAGGTAATTGCAGGGGAATAGAGGCATCAAAAGGGAAAGAAACATTTGGAAAGCTTACTTTAATGCCACTTTGGGGATGCCAAAGGGCAAGAGAATTGCGGTGAGGCATCCAAAAATTTAGAGGAAAATTGAAGGATTAATCTAAATCCCCTTTGGCGTCTTCAAAGGCCTTTACAGGGGAATACTGGCATCTGAAGGGAAAGAGACAATTTAAAAGTTTACTTAAAAGACCGTTTAGGGGTGCCAAGGTCCAATACAGTTGCATGGTGGCATCCAAAAATAAAAAGACAAATTAACGGTTTACTTTAAATCCCCTTTGGAGCCGCCAAAGGCAATTACAGGGGCATAGAGGCATCAAAAGGGAAAGAAACATTTGGAAAGCTTACTTTAATGCCACTTTGGGGATGCCAAAGGGCAAGAGAATTGCGGTGAGGCATCCAAAATTTTAGAGGAAAATTGAAGGATTAATCTAAATCCCCTTTGGCGTCTTGAAAGGCCTTTACAGGGGAATACTGGCATCTGAAGGGAAACAGACAAATCAAAAGTTTACTTAAAAGACTTTTTAGGGGTGCCAAAGTCCAATACAGTTGCATGATGTCATCCAAAAATAGAAAGAGAAATTAACGGTTTACTTTAAATCCCCTTTGAAGCCGCCAAAGGCAATTACAGGGGCATAGAGGCATCAAAAGGGAAAGAAACATTTGGAAAGCTTCCTATAATGCCACTTTGGGGATGGCAAAGGGCAAGAGAATTGCGGTGAGGTATCCTAAAATTTAGAGGAAAATTGAAGGATTAATCTAAATCCCCTTTGGCGTCTTCAAAGGCCTTTACAGGGGAATACTGGTATCTGAAGGGAAAGACACAATTTAAAAGTTTACTTAAAAGACCGTTTAGGGATGCCAAGGTCCAACACAGTTGCATGGTGGCATCCAAAAATAAAAAGACAAATTAACGGTTAACTTTAAGTCCCCTTTGGCGCCGCCAAAGGCAATTACAGGGGCATAGAGGCATCAAAAGGGAAAGAAACATTTGGAAAGCTTACTTTAATGCCACTTTGGGGATGCCAAAGGGCAAGAGAATTGCGTGGAGGCGTCCAAAAATTTAGAGGAAAATTGAAGGATTAATCTAAATCCCCTTTGGCGTCTTCAAAGGCCTTTACAGGGGAATACTGGCATCTGAAGGGAAAGAGACAAATTAAAAGTTTACTTACAAGACTCTTTGGGGGTGCCAAAGTCCAATACAGTTGGATGGTGGCATCCAAAAATAAAGAAAAATTAAAGTTTTAGTTTAAATCCCCTTTGGCGCCCCGAAAGGCAATTACAGGGGCATAGAGGCATCAAAAGGGAAAGAAACATTTGGAAAGCTTACGTTAATGCTAATTTGGGGATGCCAAAAAGCAAGAGATACATTGAATAAGGCATCTTACAGCCTGACAATGGGATCTTATACATTCAATAAGGCATCTTACAGACTGACAATGGGATCTTATACATTCAATAAGGCATCTTACAGACTGACAATGGGATCTTATACATTCAATAAGGCATCTTACAGACTGACAATGGGATCTTATACATTCAATAAGGCATCTTACAGACTGACAGTGGGATCTTATACATTCAATAAGGCATCTTATAGACTAAAAATGGTATCTTATACATTGAATAAGGCATCTTACAGACTGACAATGGGATCGTATACATTCAATAAGGCATCTTACAGACTGACAATGGGATCTTATACATTCAATAAGGCATCTTACAGACTGACAATGGGATCTTATACATTCAATAAGGCATCTTACAGACTGACAATGGGATCTTATACATTCAATAAGGCATCTTACAGACTGACAATGGGATCTTATACATTCAATAAGGCATCTTACAGACTGACAATGGGATCTTATACATTCAATAAGGCATCTTACAGACTGACAATGGGATCTTATACATTCAATAAGGCATCTTACAGACTGACAATGGGATCTTATACATTCAATAAGGCATCTTACAGACTGACAATGGGATCTTATACATTCAATAAGGCATCTTACAGACTGACAATGGGATCTTATACATTCAATAAGGCATCTTACAGACTGACAATGGGATCTTATACATTCAATAAGGCATCTTACAGACTGACAATGGGATCTTATACATTCAATAAGGCATCTTACAGACTGACAATGGGATCTTATACATTCAATAAGGCATCTTACAGACTGACAATGGGATCTTATACATTCAATAAGGCATCTTACAGACTGACAATGGGATCTTATACATTCAATAAGGCATCTTACAGACTGACAATGGGATCTTATACATTCAATAAGGCATCTTACAGACTGACAATGGGATCTTATACATTCAATAAGGCATCTTACAGACTGACAATGGGATCTTATACATTGAATAAGGCATCTTACAGACTGACAATGGGATCTTATACATTCAATAAGGCATCTTACAGACTGACAATGGGATCTTATACATTCAATAAGGCATCTTACAGACTGACAATGGGATCTTATACATTCAATAAGGCATCTTACAGACTGACAATGGGATCTTATACATTCAATAAGGCATCTTACAGACTGACAATGGGATCTTATACATTCAATAAGGCATCTTACAGACTGACAATGGGATCTTATACATTCAATAAGGCATCTTACAGACTGACAATGGGATCTTATACATTCAATAAGGCATCTTACAGACTGACAATGGGATCTTATACATTCAATAAGGCATCTTACAGACTGACAATGGGATCTTATACATTGAATAAGGCATCTTACAGACTGACAATGGGATCTTATACATTCAATAAGGCATCTTACAGACTGACAATGGGATCTTATACATTCAATAAGGCATCTTACAGACTGACAATGGGATCTTATACATTCAATAAGGCATCTTACAGACTGACAATGGGATCTTATACATTCAATAAGGCATCTTACAGACTGACAATGGGATCTTATACATTGAATAAGGCATCTTACAGACTGACAATGGGATCTTATACATTCAATAAGGCATCTTACAGACTGACAATGGGATCTTATACATTCAATAAGGCATCTTACAGACTGACAATGGGATCTTATACATTGAATAAGGCATCTTACAGACTGACAATGGGATCTTATACATTGAATAAGGCATCTTACAGACTGACAATGGGATCTTATACATTCAATAAGGCATCTTACAGACTGACAATGGGATCTTATACATTCAATAAGGCATCTTACAGACTGACAATGGGATCTTATACATTCAATAAGGCATCTTACAGACTGACAATGGGATCTTATACATTCGAATAAGGCATCTTACAGACTGACAATGGGATCTTATACATTCAATAAGGCATCTTACAGACTGACAATGGGATCTTATACATTGAATAAGGCATCTTACAGACTGACAATGGGATCTTATACATTCAATAAGGCATCTTACAGACTGACAATGGGATCTTATACATTCAATAAGGCATCTTACAGACTGACAATGGGATCTTATACATTGAATAAGGCATCTTACAGACTGACAATGGGATCTTATACATTGAATAAGGCATCTTACAGACTGACAATGGGATCTTATACATTCAATAAGGCATCTTACAGACTGACAATGGGATCTTATACATTCAATAAGGCATCTTACAGACTGACAATGGGATCTTATACATTCAATAAGGCATCTTACAGACTGACAATGGGATCTTATACATTCAATAAGGCATCTTACAGACTGACAATGGGATCTTATACATTCAATAAGGCATCTTACAGACTGACAATGGGATCTTATACATTCAATAAGGCATCTTACAGACTGACAATGGGATCTTATACATTCAATAAGGCATCTTACAGACTGACAATGGGATCTTATACATTGAATAAGGCATCTTACAGACTGACAATGGGATCTTATACATTCAATAAGGCATCTTACAGACTGACAATGGGATCTTATACATTCAATAAGGCATCTTACAGACTGACAATGGGATCTTATACATTCAATAAGGCATCTTACAGACTGACAATGGGATCTTATACATTCAATAAGGCATCTTACAGACTGACAATGGGATCTTATACATTGAATAAGGCATCTTACAGACTGACAATGGGATCTTATACATTCAATAAGGCATCTTACAGACTGACAATGGGATCTTATACATTCGAATAAGGCATCTTACAGACTGACAATGGGATCTTATACATTCAATAAGGCATCTTACAGACTGACAATGGGATCTTATACATTCAATAAGGCATCTTACAGACTGACAATGGGATCTTATACATTGAATAAGGCATCTTACAGACTGACAATGGGATCTTATACATTCAATAAGGCATCTTACAGACTGACAATGGGATCTTATACATTCAATAAGGCATCTTACAGACTGACAATGGGATCTTATACATTGAATAAGGCATCTTACAGACTGACAATGGGATCTTATACATTGAATAAGGCATCTTACAGAC
>NW_027265399.1:0-45182 GCF_036320965.1 Panulirus ornatus
ATGAATTAGCGTCAAGACCATGTGTGGTAAAAGGGGTAAGACTTACTATAAAGTATGTCAAAAGCTTGTTCCTTATGACAGACGCAAGAGTTAATTACATCAGTGTCGCAAGGGCTGCATTTCCCTACTTTCTTGCATCTATATTTCCAGTGGCCTTATGGCAACTTCACCTTTACCCTCTTTTCCACAAGAGATAATCCCGAGAGGAACTGTGAAAGCTTTTACTGTTAACACTTCAGCATATGAAGTGGCTAATTCGCTGACAATCATCCAACACAACGTTTTAAAGTGGAGATACAGAAGCACAGGTGTTTGCAATATCTACAGACAATACAACCCTGACAATACTTATTAACAATCATGGTCTTAAAGACGATGAATCACTCAAGGTCCCAGGTTACAAAGGACACAGAAAAAGCCTTAAAAACAATCTCAGACGGAATAGCGATTGCAATTAGAAAATCTTATAAACTATACGATGACTTCATCTCTAACCTACTAGCTATTGAATTAAACACAAACACGGGTAAAATAACAGCCACATTATATCAACCTCCCATACGCCCATACATACCTACACCAGATTTTATAAACTCTTTGGACGTAATGTTCCAGTCTACACGATTGCAGACCTAAACGCCAACCATCCATGCCTTGGTTATAATCACAGCAACAAACAAGGTAGTCACATTTACAAACTCCTTCAAGACAGAGTCGTACAACACATTGGACCACACTTCCCAACCTTTTATACTACTCGCAGGGGCACGAATCCTGATATTCTCTCCAACTCCCAAACACACCACAACATTCTCGCAACAGAAGGACTTACTGAGTCTATGATCATATCCCCATTATCGTTCACACATCTACGACCCATATATTAATTCCAGCTTAACCACGACCTTACAACAGGTCAACTGGGAAAATCTTAAAATACATACACGCCAACATATCCAAGTCAAACCTCAACGCTGTATCATTAGAAGAAATTGATGCAGTCAGTAATCCGCAAATACAATCGTAGATGCAGCAAAACAATACATCCCTACAACACAATCTTGTCCCCTTCCAGCTGCTAGACACAGTCGAGATACACTTCAGTTGATTATTCAGTTTAATGAAATATGCAACTAGATATGGCTGGACAGAACGTTTATTCAGAACTTACAAAATATCACAAATATACCTGGAGGAAAAACTAACAAGATGCATAACTTAGTAATTAATACAGCTAACACGTACAAAGAACCATACATTTGGAAAAAATGAAAACATTGACAGGCCAAAAACAGATACACATTACTTTCTAAACGAAAACAGAATAAAAAGATACATTTCCAAAGAAAAAGAAATATATAGAAATATCTGGCAAAAGGTCTTTCAAGATGATGAGGACGATGACCCGCCTACCACAAGAACAGTGAAGGATTTCTTAAACAACAACACGTAGACAAACACCTTTTGATAACGCAGACATACACAGGTTACACACTGGTTATCTTGCCTCAGAATTCAGCAACTCCAAAACTTACTACATTCTGCGGTTACTAGAATCACCAATATCTTTAACAACTATCAGCTGGCTACTTTTTAGATGCTTGGAAAAGCTCATTAATACGCCTCATACCAAAACACGGGAAACATCCTCACGTAGCAACTAATCTTCGACCAGTATCCCATTCTCGAAGTCCCAGGCAAACTTTTCGAAAGATAATAAAGGATTGTGTAACCATTTGGAATGGAAAGACTTGCACAATGATAATCAGTTTGGCTTCGGATGTGAACGAGGAACACAACAGGCAAAAGCACTCAAAACAGATTGCACAAAAAGCAGACGGGGGACAGTGCAAAATGATTTTAAGAGATCGCTAAAGCTTTAGATAAAGTTTGGCACTTAGGCTTGAAATACAAGATCCTTCAACTCCATCTACCTGTAACCATGGAAAAACTTATGCGATTTCCTAGACGACAGGCAGGCAAATATTAAAATTGGCAATCATATTGCCTTACAATCCGGAGTACCTCAGGGGAGTGTCCTATCCCCAACACTAGAGACGTAACCAAATCATCAAAAAGCCACAACATTTGCTATGCTGATGACGTCACAAATAGTTGGGTATCACGGGAAATCGAAA
The DNA here is from genome assembly GCF_036320965.1 of Panulirus ornatus. Taxonomy (NCBI): domain Eukaryota; kingdom Metazoa; phylum Arthropoda; class Malacostraca; order Decapoda; family Palinuridae; genus Panulirus; species Panulirus ornatus. The sequence continues at coordinate 2,139 of NW_027265399.1, forward strand.
GAAATAAAATAACAGCAAAGGAAATTAATATAATAAATTTGAGGAAAAATAGAAAATTAGAAATCCAAAAATTTACTCATACACCTGAGGCCAAAAGTCACTGGGCCACACAGTTAATGATGAAGTAATAGATTTTCAAGCTTCAGGAAAAGTACTTGGCCTCAGCATCAGCTCCAGTGGCTACATATGTAATGTGAAAGATCGTATACAGGAAGGTGTGACAGCTCTCACCAAACTTTATAGACTGAGAAACATGACAATTAAGATAAAAACATCTTGTCAAAGCCTTATCTTCCTTGTAATAGATTATCCCCTTACATGTACTCACCCACTCAGCAGTACACAACTTAAATCACTTCAGAAAATCCAAAACAAAGTACTAAGATTTGCCACAAGCCAAAGATACCCTTACACTCTCAACAGAACAAAATCACAAATTAACACAAACACAAACCTTCAATATAAGAGCACATAATGCTGCAGTTAAAGCTTGGGAAAAATTAGAAATACAAAAAAACGAAACATTTCAAAAATTGAAAATATCCCTAAACACAATACAAAGATTCAATAGAAATTTCCCCCACAGCAGCCTAACAAAACCAACAACCCGCCCCTTCCATTATACATAAATGAAAACACTTCATGACCATATATATATATATATATATATATATATATATATATATATATATATATATATATATATATATATATATATAAAAGCAAGGTGGACCGCCCACCAACTGACCCTCTCCCACTTTACCTTCATCTGTCCCAACTCTGCAATTATTTCCTTTTCTTGAAAAAAATCTGCAGTGCAAGCATCAGCAGAGTAATTTTTTCAGAGACCGACTAATCCTCAAGCCAAAGGCTTATCTTTGGTATTTCATACATGTTAGGGAGTCGGATATACAGGGCCGGTACACTCACTGTGGAAAGAGACCGAGGATCCTCTCGCAGAAAAAAGCAGATGGCCAAAAGCTGCTCCGTTTATGGTAATTCAGCCGTTGGCGGACTCAGGTTTTCTATGTTTATGATCAGCGTTCTATTCTTATGGAAGCTAAATCCTGTTCTGAAAAATGATGTCCATAAAATCTACTTCATCTTTGTAGATATCAAAAATAAGTTCCCAAAGAAAATAAGAGCAGCGTTACATTCTAGTCCCTCATCACAAACACCAGAGTAACACAAAAGTCTTTATGACCAAAGAGCAGTTGTTAGCAATGAAAACTATTCGATCATGGCAGGAGAATTAACAATATCGAAGTGAGGAGAATCCCTTTCCTGTTACTTGGAGCGTGGGCCTTACCTAAATCTGCTCGATAGTGCCCTAGTACAATAAGTTCATAACCCTACTCGATGGCAGAATATACTAGATTTAGTTCTAGCCTCAAATGAAAACTTCATTGATTTTGAGTTCAAAAATGTTTGGTACAAGTGATCAACGGTGACATCTGTGTTACCTTTCAATATTACCAGTAATACTGGTCAGTATGAGTCGCAAAAAAAAAGAAAGAAAAATACTAAACTTTAGAATTGCAAAATTTCACGATCTTCGCATTGCCCTCGACAGGCAAATTTGGGATGATGTTATAAATGAAAGATATGGACGTAGCTTGAGGAGCTTCAGTAGAACGTTTAAAGCAGTGTAGGGAACATCTGTACCCGTGCGTAGTAGTAGTTCTTCCAGTGCAAAGCTAAATAGTGAAACGATGACAAAAAGTTTGTTTTTAGAAGCGAAGTATCCAGCATGACAGATTTCCAAAGTCTGCTTAGAAGTAACTGCCAAAGTAAATGTCAACATGGAGTATTATGAATGTTAGAAACAAAAGAGTCATTACCCAGTTGACTGGTCCATCAAAAAAATAAAAAGGTTTGGTTTACGACAAATTAGACAAAGCAAAGATTTAAACATTTTCTCCATATGCATTTACAGTTGAAGATACAGCTCATGTCCTAAATTCGTTCCAATGCTGAGAGAGGATAACATTTTCAGACATACGGACACAAGAGTTTAGGGTGAAGCACTAAATGGAGAGAACGCAAACAGCATGCACCATAAGTTTTATTCGAGGACAATGAAAGAAGCGAAAAATGAGACAGTTAAACGCTCGATGATCTCTTCAATGATTCACTTGCTACGGGGAAATTACCCGAGGAATGGAAGTTCGTTGATGTAATAAATCAGTGCCTAGAATCTATCGTCCAATTACCTTAACGTCTTTGGTTGATAAAGAATATTGAGAGACCATTGACATTTAGGTAGTTTGGTCACCAAGAGAGAGTCCACCAGTACACCATTATTACTTCCATACGAAAAAGAAAAAAAGGAGACTGATGGCCAACAGCTGGACCGTTTACGGTAACTCAACCGTCGGCGGAAGCAGGTTTTCTAGGTATATGATCTTCGTCTTCTTATGGATTCTATTCTTGAGCGAATCAATTTTTTTGCCGTTAAGAAATTCATTTTTTTGAAGAAATTAAAGAATAATTTCGAAAGAAATAACAATAGCATTAGTTTATAGTTGCCAGCACAAACACCGAAGCAATATGAAAGCCTTTCCATCCAGGTTGTAGTAATGACTTGTGAAAAAGATTCAATCATGCAGGAGATTTTGAACATACCAATATCAAATTGGAGAAAATCCCTCTACAATTATGCCAGAAATTCTAATATATATTTTATATATATAGTTTCTCCAAGCTGGCCTCGACTTCTTTCGTTACTGCTTTCTCCAAATCGTTAATCAAGGCCCACCAACTGAAGTTACGATTAGGATTCCTTAGGAAATGCCTTAATGGAGAAGTGATGCCAAGATCTGTCATACCCAAGCGATTGTTGTTGTCTGGTTGACCATTTGAGGAAATCTAAAACATTTGAAAGAAACATCGAATGAAAGATTGAAATGGAGGAGGCTTTTCGCATTACAAGAGAGAAGAAACGTGTCTTTCAAATGGTTATACCGACAATAGGCTACAAATGAAAATGAACTGTAAGCTGGACCATCTTACTGAACAGCGACTGGACTAAGATTTTTTTTACAGATGTTTTCAGTGGAAAGTATAATCAAAACCATGAATAGACGAAATAAATAACCAATCCTTCACATTTTAGCAGACGTAATGTCATCGTCTTAATTATCAGGTAGAAGCAAAACAAATTATCTCCAGTTCCAACCCCACGTAGATAGTTGAAGCCATCAATGAAGAAAACAATGACGTTAACGTCATCAATGTATTCAAACTGAATAATTCCAGATCATTGTAAATAAAATGCTCTAACCCGACCGAGGCAGATCGCCTGCCCTCCCGGGGAATCTTGTTTCCCATGATCTCTGTGCCTGCAAAATCCCTCAAGAGAGACAAATACCTTGACATTCAACAGTTTTAAATGTCTACAATATGGACATGACACTAAGAGCTGCAAAGTTCAACAAACATGCAGTCAATGCGCGGAAATTGGTCACGGTTTTCGTGAGTGCAAGGCTCAGGCAGCAACGTGTGTTAACTGCAAAACTGAACACGTTGCTGTATCTGGGCAATGCCTACGAAAGAAGGAGCAACTCCGCGCAGAGCGTCACTCGCAAAAAACCAATTCGTCCCCTTCCACAAACCTTCACCTCTACGCAACAGTTGCTGCTGCACCTCCCTCTGCCACCCAAGCTTCTCCTATCCCAACCACTAACTCCTCCGACCTCCTCACCCTACAAGGTAGGATGCACGCATGCTACCTGAAAGTATTGTTCCTGAGCAAGGAAGACAAATCTAAATTTATCAGAATCTTTGATTTGCTGCTTGCTTACAACAACCTTCTCAATGTACGAACTCCTCACCTCCCCTACCAACAACCATCCCTCCCAGGCCCCTGTCTCAACTGCCTCCCTGACCCATAACGCAAATGTATCCCAGGAGACCCCCAGTAACACTTCCAACTCTCCCCCAGCAACACAACCTGTCACCCTCCCAACTTCCAATACCCCCTTCGCACTCCCTAAAAACCTCATCTACCACCCCCTAACCCAACACCAACAAGCCATCCGTCTCTCCAACTACCAATTCCTCTCCCACACCCACAGTCAACTTCCACCACCTCGACAGTCTCCCCCAAACCTCCATTCCCCAATCCCTCCCCTACCCCTTCCCTTCCTCCCGCATATAACTCTCCCAAAGGAGCCCCAGAACCTGACCCTGTCGACACCAGACAACCTACCTACGGTCAACGTCGACATTCGTCTCGTCGACAATGACCCTCTCCCCCCTCCTGACCCCTCCCCAGATATATCCCGACCCAAAACTAGACAACAAGATTCACATGAAACACTTCAACAGGACGCCAAAGGCAGTAATCGACCACAGATGTAGAAGGCCGATAAACTTCCACAAGTCGGAAAATGCTTAAAATCTTACAATTTAACGTACCCAGCTACCACAATGGCCGTCATCTGATTGCCACTCTCCTCGAAGAGAAAAGACTCTAGTAACAACTGCGATAGGACTGAATTTGAAATATCAGAAAACAAATGTAGACTGGGGAAAGCTCTCTGCGCAACTTAAGCACATGTCGAGAATAAACGTGCTAACAGGGAAACTTTTGATCAACTACCCAAGAAAGCTTAAAAATCTTTTGGAAAGTTTCAAAATAAGGCGCTGGGCTGCCCAATCTCTACCAGGTTTGTTAAGTGGTTGCACGAGCTCAACCTTCCTCCTTTAGTAAAAAGGATATCTGGTAACAACGTACTGCGCAGTTAAATGCCTTCACTAATCTTTTTCCTCACTACTCTATCATCAGAACCTCATGCAACCCCAAAGCACCTAAGCCTCGGCTTCGACGTGGTGGCAGCACCCTTGTTAGACTCGAACCTTCGGAGGCTGAATATAAAAGTTTCCATGGAGCAAAATCGACCATAGCCCATCCCCCTGGCGGACTCCTCTCAGTTTCATACATTCCTGCCTTCAAGACGGATCTGCCCTTTCTACATAAACGAGCCCTGGAGACCATCGCCAGTGTGACTTCTCCCTGCGGCCCACCAACTCTGTGCTGACGGTTCCCTGCAGATAGACGGGGGTGTGGGATGTGCTATTGTCTACCCCTGTATGGAACAACACACGGAGGCTGGGTCGGCCGCCGCCTACCAAACTCAAGAATCCTACGTACTATAAACTACATGACTCTTGGATGCAGTTACTCCGTTACAACCAAGAAACAATGGTTTAATTACCTGCGACTCAGTCTGCCCTCCGCGCCCTCGAAAATTCACGTATCGTGCACTTATGGATCCCCTGGGATCATGAGGCAATATCAGCAAACGACACAGCAGACTTCCTGGCAAAGACTGCCTGTGGATTGGCTTCGCCGGCAGGTGATGCTCCTCCCCTACTACGGGAAGAAGTGGGCCTCGTATGAGACTCAAGGAAACTACCCAACCATCGGCACAGCTGCATTGTAAAAACTGCTTCTCCCCGCTAGCACAAAAAACCATGGAAAATGAGATGGTGGTAGCAGTAGATGAAAAAGGAGGGGCAGACGCAGAATCCCTACCCCAAGCTCTTTGGCTTACGTTTTCACCATATTTCGTAAGACTTTCGATTTTCATTGTACCTCAGAGCCCAAGAAATTTGTGACCCACAATATAATGAATTTCGTACGGTAAGATCTACTGCAACAATATGTTACAAAGATGAACTTATTGACAAATGTGTGGCATGACAAGCCACTCAGGTTTCGAACCGCCGTCCATACAGCCCGGGCACCCACGCGGACCTGGCTTGATCTTGGTAGACCAATCAACACCAACCAGGGGGGACAGCGGCGAACAACAGGGCAGTCCTCCTCACAGCCAAGGTTGCCTGTTGTACCTTGTCCTGGTGTACTAATTCTCAGTGTATCGTCTAATTATTAAACGGTGTCTCAATACTAAACAGTTCTTTTCATAACTCGTGGACCTCTCCAGCGTTTGTCCAACACTAAACCGCTTCAGTAGTGACCCCATTGATTCACAATTTTTTTTTTTTTTTTTGGGTGGGGGGATTTCACTATGCCTGGAGGAGACAACCCAGATCAGCAGAACGCAGTTTCACTGAAACTGCCCACTTTCTGATCACCACAACCCCAATGTGGTTTGAACAATCCTTCACCGACAAACCATATATTTACTTTTGCGAAAGTGTCCCTCCCCCACCTCCAAGCAGCGCCACCTGACCTACACTTCTGAATAGACGACTTTTGACCAACACATCTCAGGCAAGAAAAACCAGGTCACAGACGCGTTGTCTCGCACCCACATCAACGCCATCCACACACTGGCCCCGGTGATGACTACACGGCCATGGCGGCAGCCCAACGAGATGAGATGCTTGCCTACTGCACCGCCAACTCAGGCACTATTGGCAACCAAGTTTATGTGGCACGGGTTGCGCAAGCAGGTCTGCAACTGGGCCAGAGCGTGTATCCCCTGTCAAAGACCCAAGATTCAACGACACATCAAGGCACCGCTGCAGAACTTTCGCCCATATGCACGTCGACATCGTAGCACCACTGCCACCATCCAGAGGGGTTAGGCACCTCTTCAACGTGGACCCATTCACAAGATGGCTCGAAGCCATCGCGCTCTCTGAGCCTACCACCTTCAAGGAAACTGCCTAGTGGAACGTTTTCATCGGCACATTAAGGTATTCCTGTAGACAAGGCTCAAGGGCCCAGACTAGATGGTCGAATTGCCCTGGGTCATGCTAGGAATACGCGCTGCCCCAAAGGAGGACCTGGCAACTTCCTAAGGCGAGCTGGTGCACGGTGCCCTGCTTACAGTCCCAGGGGATTTCATCCCGGCGGTACGTGGACATCAAGAACCATCCATGACCTTGCTTACGCGCCTCCGTCATAAAGTGGGCACACTTCCTCCACTCCCAACGTCCCGACACAGTCTCAGCCACATACATCCCATCCTACATCAAAGAATGCCAGTACGTCTTGCTTCACAGATATTCCCTCCGTATACTACAGCAAAAGCCTAAAGTGGGACCAATCATTACAGCAAAACGATCCCACTACTTTCATTACTGACATGGACGGCAGACACGAGACCATTTCCGTGGACCGTTTTAAGCCGGCACACTTGGACATTTACCAACCAGTGCAGGTCACGACCCCGTCGCAGAGGGCGTCCACCATCAAGAGCAATCCCGCCCTAAACTCAACTGCAACCCTGTACACAAGATGTGGCCGCCTCAATCAGCAAACTAACAACTTCCAATACTCCTGTTCTGATGTGTGTGTGTGTGTGTGTGTGTGTGTGTTGTGCATGAGGCGGGCCAAGCCCCACTGTTCTGAACCGTTGGTCATACAGCCCAGGAACCCACGCGGACCTGGCGTGATCCGGGCCGACTAATTAACTACTAGTGATGGACAGCGGCAGACAACAGTGCAGTCTTCTAACAGCCAATGATACAAGTCGTACTTTGTCCTGGTGTACTAGGTGTCACTATCGTCTAAAAGAAAATATTTTTTGAATACCTTCAAGACTCCTCCAGTATTTGTACAAAACCCCTTCACATTCATTATAAAAAGTAAAAAAAATACTACGATATATGATCCAAAAGCAGGGTAGAAAAATATCCTCCACCCATATAACCATGAACTTTAGCCAGCAGAAGACATGCTTTGATTAAACAGTCAAGGTGTATTCAATAACAGAAGCACAATAATATACTTTCCCAGCCCCAGAACAAGTGAAACTGCAGTTTATATTGTATCCCTTGGAAGCAATGCGATGAGTAATATACAGGTCAAACGAGTAAACCTCTACAGATAGACACCCTCAACATAAGTATAATGGTCAAAACGAGTCAGTAATAAAGCGATTTATCTTAAACGATAAACAATGATCCAATATCTCAAAATCAATCCAAAATATCCACTAATCCCATACGATAAAAAAAAATACCTTGTATTCTTAGCAATGTAAAATCTTAAAATGTAAATGAAGTAATGGACAAAACTGATAATACTCTTAACAAAACACATATATAAACACCAGCACAGGAAGCAACCAAGCTCTGAATAAATGTTAATAATGTGATGAGGTCAGGCGGCGACCTAGTGTAACATTCTCCTCCACCTGCCTATCGACGGTTAAGCTCATCGGTCACTTACCCCAGATACTTGCCTCTATATAACCCAACCTTGATAATGTACTATCGCTCAAGAAAGTATACCAGAGTTCCGATGGGTGTCACCATGAACAACACAACCTCCTGTTGTTTGGAAACTGTTGCATCGGTAAGGTTGATAAGCCTGAGGAGGTGCAGGTGCCACAACTGCTTATAATTACATTCATCGAAATATATACAATTCCACATTACATTATAGTCCAACGTGTTATGTAAGCAGTGTAATCACCATGCGTATATATGATGCCCTATTTGAAAGGATGTATCGACAACTGGGTAGAGCTACGTTAGTATCGAAACCCAAATACTTTATATACTTATAACTGAATATTCTGTAATATTTTAGATTGTAATATAATAAGACAATTTGGCATATTTCAAAAATACCGTATTCGCACCGTTGCCATCGATTATCAAACAACTTTTACAATTACACTTCATGTCTCAGCAGAGAAAATACGACCTTATCAATTAGACGGTTTAAGATGTTTCAGGTAACGTGTCCTGATGCTTCGCTATGCGTGTAACGCTTCTCCAGAGTTATTTTCGAGACCACTACGTCATGGTTATGTCACTCACAATGGAGGCGACGTACAGTTATAGCAAGGCAGAAACCAAGGAGTATTGGAGTGTCCAACACTATGCAATGAGGATACGTTCATATGAAGAAACTAGTAATATGGACGACCAGCATCGTAGTGGTTATCCTCACTGCACAACACCTACGCGTAAAGGCCATTTCAAATTTGTTATAATGTAGACTTGCTTGACCCATATTCTCCTGAGCATGGATTCAAAAAGACCAAGTTTACAGCAAAGTGCAAGCTCCAAGGAATTGAATATGCACAGCAGAGTAACAACTGTGATAGGACTGAATTTGAAGTATCAGAAAACAAATGTTGTCGACTTCAGAAAGCTCTCTGCGCAACTTAAGCACATGCCGAAAAACAAACGTGCTAACAGAGGAAACTGTTGATCAACTACCCAAGAAAGCTTTAAAATCTCTTGGAAAGTTTCAAAATAAAGCGTTGGGCTGCCCAGTCTCTACCAAGTTTTTTAACAGTTTGCATGAACTCAACCTTCCTCCTCTAGTAGAAAAGGATATGCGCTAACATAACGTACTGCGCTGTTAAATGCCTTCACTCATCTTTCTCCTCACTACTCTAACACCATCAGAACTTCACTTAACCCCAATGCACCTAAGCCACGGCTGCGATCTGGTGGCAGTACCCTTGATAGACTCAAACCTCAACAAATAATTGGAAATGGTTTTAAAAAAAATGCCAATTTTCAGAGACAAAGGTAATAGATCACTGCCTAGAAGCTATCGTCTAATTACCTTAACGTCTTTAGTTGATAAGCATTATTAGGACACTGACAGAGATTTAGGTAGTTTGATCAGCCGAGAGTGAGTTCACGAGACCAACTTTATGATCAGCGTTTTATCCTGTTACATAATTCATGCGCTGAAATTTTTTTTTGTCGTTAAAATGTTTATTTTTCATCAAAGTTTCAAAAGAAAATAATAGTAGGATTAGTTTACAGTGGCCAGCACAAACACTGAAGCAAGACGAAAGACTTAGTCCAGGCTGCAGTAATGACCAGTGAAAACGAATCCATCATGGCAGATTTTTAACATACCAATATCCAAGTGGGTTAAATACCTTTCCAACTTTGTAATGAATTATATATATATATATATATATATATATATATATATATATATATATATATATATATATATATATATAGATGCGTGCTCCTCCTCCTCCATCCAAGAACACAGTGAATGCTGAGCCTCGCATTGTTGACTTTGGCCCGCCTAGGGTCCACACCGTTATCAGACCTGCCTTCCCCAACATCCCTACCAAGATCCAGGCTGCCCCCCGTCTCATTACCCATTCTCCCCTTTCCAGCATTCCCCATGAGGTCCACCACATTCATAACAGACCCATCCCAAAGGATATCATGACACCACCTAAACCCATTGCTATCATTCCCAAGACTCAGCCTATTGCTGGCCCACAGACTACAGTTGCTCCTCCTCCTCCTAAATCTGACCCTAAGGGACACACAGGCAATGTCCCAGAGATAAATCCCAATGCAGAAATACTTATTAAGCATGTCTCCTCTCCAAGAGCCTCCCCATCCTCTTGATCCTCAGGAGGGTCGCAAACACCTTGTCAACTAATTTCCTGCAATGTTCAGGGAAGTCCACCACATCTGACCTCTGCAACACTGACCCAAACAACACTTGTGGCTTCGTAACTGCTCCAGACAGGTATACCAACAGGATAGTGGCCTGTGGCCTACAATACTCAGTAGTCAGTAGCTTGGTGATCACATAAGATACTAGAAAGTTAATTACCTGGTGATGTGAAGGTCAGAGTAAAGACCAGTTACCTGGTGATATGAAGTTCATACTAAAGACCAAGGGTACCCAAAGATTTGAGGAAAACTGATGGGGCAGACAATCACCTTAGGCACTTACAACAGAACCCCCTTACCTAAACATTACCCACAATAGGCCTCCTTAATCAAGCACTGATCAAAACAGCCTCTGAACATTATGTACAATAATACTCCTAAGTCACTGTCCAAAAGACTTGGTGCCCACCCAGACCATGTTACCACCAAGAGTAAGATGCTGTTGACCAGAAATTACCCACAAACTTTCCTCCAGAAATCAGCCAATCAGGAGTCCCTTCACAAAAGCGCCACAATAAGGCCATCTCCACCAGAACTGAGACAATAGGACCTTCCTCCACCAGACCACTAACAACTGGATCCCTTCCAGTCCTCTCACAATGGAGCCCCCTCCATTAGACCACCTACAACAGTGTCCTTTCCTACTGACACTTCCCACAACAGGGCCCCATCGACCAGATCCTGCCCAAAATAGGATCCCTCCAACAGACCATTCACAAAAGAGCCTCTTACACCAAACATTGCTGACAACAATGCCCACTGAAGTAAGCACTTTTATAATAAGACCTTCTATAGCTATACAATCCACAGAAAGGATCTGCTAAAAGGGCACTACCAATAACTGCTTTCCCAGGATTATCCATAGCAATATGAGCCACTAAGTTCTTTATTGAGAATGTACTCCTTCCATTTAAAAGGAAACGACACCAAAGGTGTTTTCCAATAGTTGCATGACCTCTTGCAGGTGGAGTAAGGTATATATATGAAAGAATACTTCCCACGTATTCCCTGCGTGTCGTAGAAGGCGACTAAAAGGGGAGGCAGCGGGGGGCTGGAAATCCTCCCTCATTATTTTTTCTTAATTTTCCAAAAGAGGGAACAGAGAAGGGGGCCAGGTGAGGGTATTCCCTCAAAGGCCCAGTTCTCTGTTCTTAACGCTACCTCGCTAATGCGGGAAATGGCAAATAGTTTGAAAGATATATATATATATATATATATATATATATATATATATATATATATATATATATATATATATACATACATATATATATACACGAACTTAACCTATCTTGATGTAACCTACCTCAACCTAAATTAACGTAATCCAACACAACCTAACCAAATGCAGTTAATTTTGTAGAACAATTTTTGTAGAACAATTCAGGTTGTGACTAATCTAACCTGGCGCGCTGTCACTATCGCAATATCAGGTTGGGATATTGGATGGCTGTGCACAGCAGACGTGAGTAAACGGATATGCACCTGGCCCTGGGTGCAGCAGGTGGCAATACAGCAGAGGCGGTAAGGGTGTATGCAGAGAGATTTCCAAACACAAGGTTAACATCACGTCCTACGTTCCCAGCAGTGGCTCGTACGTTACGAAATATATGTTCATTTCAGCCACAAACCAGAGACTGGGGAGGGCGACAACATGATCACCAGGTGAATGACCGACAAGGTAAAATACTGGACCGAATGCTGAGCCTTGCACCAACACTCGACGGATTGCTCGTGCTGTGCAGGTGTCAGTCTACCGTTTGGAGGTGTCCTCATACAAACAATTTTCATCCCTAGCCTCCACCAGAAGGTTCAGTCATTGTCTCCAGATAATTATCTACGACGAGTGGACTTTTGTCGTAGGTTTCCAAGATTATGTGGTGACCACCCTCACTTTGCAAGTTAGGTGTTTACAGACGAGGCAACCTTTACAAGAGATGGCATATTTAGTACCTACAACACCCACACAAGGGCAGAACACAATCGTCACATACTACATGAAGTTGTAGCTCATCAGTAACGTTTTTCCATCGATACTCCCACAACAGTCTTCCATTGCCTTATGGCCTATATTGTCTTGACACAGCAGTAGATCGTGTTTTCTCTATACACCCCACTTCCCTCAACTGCTCAGAGCGCTCTGTTCTAGCTTGAGCTACGAATATTTGAGCTTGAATATTTCAATCTTAACTCTGCACTACAGTTATGAAGAAAACGGCTCTTGTCCAGTTTTTATCATTTCCCAGTGGTAAGGAAATACGTATGGGTATGAAGATATACAAATTCCTAGGCAATTACTATTGGTAGATTTGGAAGATCGACCACTCTGGCCTTTCCTCATTAGAAAATTTAGTTAACTTGTTTACTTGTAGTTAGACAAACTAGTTGGATGTTAACATTTTAATTCACCTTAATTATATCAAGAATATACCTTATTACCACCATTAACCTCGAATATGGAGACTACTTGACCCTGCTATATGATGCAACAATATACTATAATTATGGCAATAATATGTTCACATTGCTGTGCGATGATGCACTTGCCTCGGGTAGGCCAATTGCAGTATAATGGACTAAATGTCAGCGCAATGACCAAGCTTTTCACATTGTCTCCGAGGCGTAGGGTAGATTCCTATAAAGTACAATTATGATAAAATGAAGTAGATTTAGAATGTTACGGTGAACGTCACTTCCAGGCGAGTCAGTACTTGAAATATCTAATCTTAACTAATATTAACATGGATAATTATGAACCGGTCGTGACCGCCGCTCTGTTAATATCTAATTTGACGTAGTAATTGACAACATAACGAAAACGGTTAATCTTACTTTCTTAGATGTTCAGGTCAATTGGAAAATCAATATTGTTTCATACAAGTATTTGAGCGTTAATTATCATACAACACAACCAGGAAAAAAAATATATAATTGAGCGTTGTATTCTTTGAAATGTAAAATCTTAATATGTAAATGAAGGAATGGACAAAACTGATAATACTCTTAACAAAACACATATGTAAACAACAGCACAGGAAGCAAGCAAGCTCTGAATAAATGTCAATAATGTGATGAGGTCAGGCGGCTAGTTCTCTACATATATTCCCAATTAGTGATTGGGACGTGCAGGAAGATCCAATTACTTTCTAATTCTGTGCTTTTTTTGTGTGAAAAAACTAAACAGGGGTGGTTGTCGGTAAGCGACCTAACTACGTATAGATAGTGAAAGAAGTGTTTAGTTGAAGAAAGACTGTATGGACACAATAAGAGGAAGATTCCAGATCAAACTGCTGATAGCATAGGTAGAAGCAAGTTGAGAGGTGGCAGTAAGATGATGTTTCGATAAATACCTTACCGACGGAAACACACTGACCTCCCAGCACCGCTCAACCTTCCAGTACGGCCTGTCATACGGGAGCAATGGGCAACCCCGCCAAGGCGTCCACCGCCCGCCCGACAACCCGTCCTGAGGAACTAGTACCTGCCCGTGAGCCACGGGAGAACAGCCTAGTCCCGCACACCCTAAGCCAACAAAGGGGAGATGACCTTTAACCTGCCCGGCGGCCGACACCAGATGTTTGAGGCAGGCTCCGACTACTAACCTGTGCTCTTGGACCACATCCTGTAAAGGGAATGCGTCCAGGTTAGGGCTTTGACGCTGTACACCTCTAGGTCCCGGTACGTCAGCCCTAACCCTCTGAGAGCACTCACGCTTTCCTGACACCATGCACCTCGCCAACTCAGGGTAGCTGAGGTAACATGCACGGTGTCTTTACCTGTGTATTCCCGTAAACCTCGTAAGACTTCCGGGGTACCATAGTAGCTGCATTTGTATGTATGTGCAGCCGAAAGCGGGAAGTGAACCCCGGAGACCTGGGTGTCAATTATGTAGGTCTCCGTGCCTTTAGAAGCCACGATGTCCGGCTTTCTAAAGGACCCCACAATCGGAATGCGAGGCTCGCAGGACACCTGAAAACCTCTTTGCCTCAGACGTCCAGCCAAAAACGCACAGATGTTGTCGTGTCTCTTAACCCGACCCCCGTGTGTACGTGGGCACATCTGAGCGATGTGACCCAGCGTACCCGGTTTCTGACAAGTGTCACAGAGGCCGTTTATTTCGGGCCGGCCTCTGGACGCCCTGGCAGGGGTGGGTAAGGCGCCTATCCGCACTTGAACGGCCTTCACATAATCGGCACCGGACAGGAAACGGTTCCCGCTGTTCACCCATCTACTCACCTGAGGGACGGTGGTAGATGGAGCGAGAGCCGCACCGTCGACAGTGCTGATTAGATTGGCACGCCATACGTGCTGACGTTCGATCTTGCTTCCCGCCTGGCGACCGGCAATGCAAGCGGTTCCGGACCAGCGCTGCAGTTTGCTCAAGACTGCAGGCTCCCGAACAGCCGCCTGAATTACTGGGTCGGACGAGGTGAGAAGTTTTTCGAACCGCGCTTGTTTGTTGAGCCGGACGGTTGAAACAAAGTCTATTATGCCCAGCCCACCATCTCCAGATGTCGAGTGGAAGAATGCGCAGGGCACGTCATGGGCTAGGCGGAGCCAGCGGCGAACCGCCACCCGCACCTGCCTGTCCATGCGTGCTAACTGTGTCTTATATACTTCCCCCAACACAAGTCGATGCATGAGCTTGGGGATCAGATGTTCAACCAGCAGCGCAATCCGTTGTTGGGGTTTGAGAGGGGCCCTGGTGATGTTTCTTAGCCCCTCTTCTAGCAAGGCCCCATAAGACATGTATAAACACCAGCACAGGAAGCAACCAAGCTCTGAATAAATGTTAATAATGTGATGAGGTCAGGCGGCGACCTAGTGTAACATCCTCCTCCTCCCGCCCATCGAGGGTTAAGGTCACAGGTCACTTACTCTAGATACTTGCCTCTATAAAACCCAACCTCGATAATGTACTATCGCTCAAGAAAGTACACCTGGGTTCCCATGGGTGTCAGAATGAACAAGCTCCTGTTGTTTGGAAACTGTTGCATCGGTAAGGTTGGTAAGGCTGAGTATGCTCGGGTGCCACAACTGCTTATAATCACAGTGCTTATGATTACATTCATCAAAATACATATACTTACACATTACATTAGAGTTCGTGTTATGTAAGCAGTGTAATCACCGTACATAGCATATATGATGCTCTACGTGAAACGCTGTATCAACTACTGGGTAGAGCTAATATGGTATTGACCCCAAATATTTGGCATATACTTTATACTAACTGAACAGTATTCCGTAATATTTTAGTTTGTAATACAAGACATTCAGGATAACGAGACAATTCGGCATATTTCAATAATACCGTATTCGCACAGTTGCCATCGATTATTAAACAACTTTTACAATTATACTTCATGTCTCAGCAGAGGAAATAAGACCTTATCAATTAGACGGTTTAAGAAGTTTCAGGTAACGTGTCTGGTGCCTCGCTAGGCGTGTAACGATTCTCCAGAGTGGATTTGCGAGACTACTACGTCATCATCATGTCAATTCACCATGGAGGTGGCACAGTTATAGCAAGGAAATTGCAAGTAGCATTGGTGTGTCCTATAACACAATGCATTGTGGATACGTTCATATGAAGAGACTAGTAGCACGGACGACCAGCGTCGTAGTGGTCATCCTCACTGCACAACACTTACGCGTAACGACCATTTCAAATTACGTCTTGTTATAATGTAGACGTGCTTGACCCATATTCTCCTCATGGATTCAAAAATAAACCAAGTTCACAGGAAATTCTAAGCTCTCAGTAATTGCATATGGACCGAATAGTAACAACTGCGAAAGGACGGAATTTGAAGTCTCAGAAGATGTCGACTGGAGAAAGCTCTCTGCGCAACTTAAGCACATGCCGAAAAACAAACGTGCTAACAGAGGAAACTGTTGATCAACTACTCAAGAAAGCTTTAGAATCTCTTTGAAAGTTTCAAAAAGCGTTGGGCTGCCCAGTCTCTACCAAGATTGGTAACAGGTTGCACGAGCTCAACTTTCCTCCTCTAGTGGAAAGGATATGTGGTAACATAACGTATTGCGCAGTTAAATGCCTTCACTAATTTTTTTCCTCACTACTCTGTCATCATTAGCACTTCATGCAACCCCAAAGCACTTAGGTCTCGACTTCGACGTGGTGGCAGAACCCGTTAAACTCAAACCTTCGGAGGCTGAATGTAAACGTTTTCATGGAGCATAATCGACCATATTCCATCTCCCTGGCGGATTCCTCTCCCAGTTTCATACATACCTGCCTTCAAGACTGATCTGCCCCTTCTACATAAACGAGCCCTGGAGACCATCGCCGGTGTGACTTCTCTCCCTGCTGCCCACCAACACTGCGCTGACGGTTCCCTGCAGATAGACGCGGGTGTGGGATGTGCTATTGTCTACCCCTGTATGGAACACACGGAGGCTGGGTCGGCCGCCGCCTACCAAACTCAAGAATCCTACGTACTATAAACTACATGACTCTTGGATGCAGTTACTCCGTTACAACCAAGAAACAATGGTTTAATTACCTGCGACTCAGCCTGCCCTCCGCGCCCTCGAAAATTCACTTATCGTGCACTTATGGATCCCCTGGGTTCATGAGGTAATATCAGCAAACGACACAGCAGACTTCCTGGCAAAGACTGCCTGTGGATTGGCTTCGCCGGCAGGTGATGCTCCTCCCCGATAGCATAAAAAACCATGAAAAATGAGGTGGTAGCAGTAGATGAAAAAGGAGGGGCAGACGCAGAATCCCTGCCCCGAGCTCTTTGGCTTACGTTTTCACCATATCTCGTATGACTTTCGATTTTCATTGTATCTCAGAGCCCAAGAAATTTGTGACCCACAATATAAAGAATTTCGTACGGTAAGATCTACTGCAACAATATGTTACAGAGATGAACTTAATGACAAATGTGTGGCATGACAAGTCACTGTTTTCGAACCGCCGTCCATACAGTCTGGGCACCCACGCGGACCTGGCTTGATCTTGGTAGACCAATCAACACCAACCAAGGGGGACAGCAGCGAACAACAGGGCAGTCCTCCTCACAGCCAAGGTTGCCTGTTGTTCTTTATCATGGTGTACCAATTCTCAGTGTATCGTCTAATTATTAAACGGTGTCTCAATAATAGTTTTTTTTTTTCATATAACTTGTGGTCCTCTCCAGCGTTTGTCTAACACTAAACCGCTTTAGTAGTGACCCAGACGATTCACAAATTTTTTTGGGGGGATTTCACTATGCCTGGAGAAGAAAACCCAGATCAGCAGAACGCAGTTTCACTGAAACTACCCACTTTCTCATCACCACAACCCCAATGTGGTTTGAACAAGCCTTCACCGACAAACCATATATTTACTTTTGCGAAAGTGTCCCCCCCCCCCATCCCCAAGCAGCGCCACCTGACCTACACTTCTGAACAGACGACATTTGACCAACACATCTCAAGCAAGAAAAACCAGGTCACAGACTCGTTGTCCCGCACCACAAACGCCATCCACACTGGTCCCAGGCGTCGACTACACGGCCCTGGCGGCAGCACAACGAGATGAAGAGATGCTCGCCTACTGCACCGCCTTGTCAGGCACTAATGGCAACCAAGTTCATGTGGCACGGATTGCGCTAGCTGGTCGGCAACTGGGCCACAGCGTGTATTCCCTGTCAAAGCTCCAAGATTCAACGACACATCAAGGTGCCGCTGCAGAACTTCCCCCGATAGACCAGCGTTTTGACCATATGCACGTCGACATCATAGCACCGCTGCCACCATCCAGAGGGGTTAGGTACCTCTTCAGAGTGGACACATTCACAAGATGGCCCAAAGCCATCCCGCTCTGATACTTCCACTGCGACCTGTGTACGTTCCCTCACCGCTCATTGGATTGCCCGGCGGATATCTCTAAAAGAAATGCGTAGTTCACATCAGAGCTGTGGTTAGGAATGGCCTGGCTGCTTGGCACTAAGCTGCACCACACAACAGCCTATGACCCGCAAGGAAACGGTTTAGTGGAACGTTTTCACCGGCACATTAAGGTATCCCACTAGTCAAGGCTGAAGGACCCATTCTAGATGGACAACTTGCCTTGGGTCATGCTAGGTATACGGGCAGCCCCAAAGGAGGACATAGCAACTTCCTAAGGAGAGCTGGTGCACGGTGCCCTGCATACAGTTCCAGGGGATTTCATCACAGCGGCGTGTGGACATCAAGAACAATCCATGATCCTGCACGGGCACGCTTTCTCCACTCTCAACGCCCCGACATGGTCTCAGCCACATACATCCCACCCTACGTCAAAGAATGCCAGTACGTCTTGCTTCACACAGATTCCCTCCGTACACCACTGCAAAAGCCTTAAGAGGGACCAATCAGTACAGCAAAACTATCCCACTACTTTCATTACTGACATGGGCGGCAGACACGAGACCATGTCTGTGAACCGTTTTAAGCAGACACACTTTGATATTTACCAACTAGTGCAGGTAGCACGACCCCGCCTCAGAGGGCGTCCACCATCCAGAGCAATCTCGCCCTAAACTCAACTGCAACTCTGTACACAAGATCAGGCAGCTTCAATCAGCAACCTAACCACTTCCAATATTCCGGTTCTGGATGTGTGTGTGTGTGTGTGTGTGTGTGTGTGTGTGTGTGTGTGTGTGTGTGTGTATGAGGCGGGCCAAGCCCCTATGTTCTGAACCGTCAGTTACACAGGCCAGGAACCCATGCGGATCTGGCTTGATCCGAACCGACTAATTAACTACGACTAGTGAGGGACAGCGGCAGACAACAGTGCAGTCTTCTCAGCCAATGTTACCAGTCGTACCTTTTCCTGGGGTACTAGGTCCCACTATAGTCTAAAAAATTTTTTTTTCAAATACCTTCAAGACACCTTCCGTACTTGTACAAAACCCCTTCAAATTTATTATAAGGGATAAAAATAATTACAAGATCCAAAAGCAGAGTTAAAAAATATCCTTCCTACCATAAAACCATGAACTTTAGCTAGCAGAAGGCATGAACTAATTAAACAGTCATGTTGTATTCAATAACAGAAGCACAATAAGAAACTTTCCCAGCCCCAGAACAAGTGAAACGCAATTTATATATTGTATCCCTTGGAAACAATGCGATGATTCATATACAGGTCAAACGAGTAAACTTTTACAGATAAGACACACTCATCATAAGTATAGTGGTCGAACTGGACATTGATAAAGCGATTCGTTTTAATCGATAAACAATGATCATCTAATGTCTTAGAATCAATCCAAAATATCTATTCGAATCCCATACGAAAAAAATTACCTTGAATCTTTAGAGATGTGAAAATCTTAAAATGTAAATGAAGTAATGGACAAAACTGATAATACTCTTAACAAAACACATATGTAAACACACCAGCACAGGAAGCAAGCAAACTCTGAAGAAATATGAATAATGTGGTGAGGTCAGGCGGCGATCTAGTGTAACATCCTCCTCCTCCCGACCATAGAGGTTTAAGCTCACAGGTCACTTACCCCAGATACTTGCCTCTATATAACCCAACCTTGATAATGTACTATCGCTCAAGAAAGTATACCCGAGTTCCGATGGGTGTCACCATGAACAAAACCTGTTTGGAAACTATTGCATCGGTAGGGTTGATAAGCCTGAGGAGGCGCAGGTACCACAACTGCTTATAATTACATTCATCGAAATACACACACTTACACATTACATTATAGTTCAACGTGTTATGTAAGCAGTGTAATCACCATACTTAGTACAAATGATGCCCCATCTGAAACGCTGTATCGACTACTGGGTAGAGCTACGTTAGTATCGACCCCAAATACTTGACATATACTTTATAATAACTGAACAGTATTCTGTAATGTTTTAGATTGTAATATAAGACAATTCGGCATATTTCAAAAACACCACATTCGCACCGTTGCCATCTATTATTAAACATGTTTTACAATTACACTTTTTTATGCCTCATCAGAGAAATACGACCTTATCAATTAGACTGTTTAAAGCGTTTCAGGTAAGGTGTCCGGTGCCTCGCTAGGCGTGTAACGCTTCTCCAGAGTTGATCTTTGAGACCACTACGTCATGATTGTGTCATTCACTATGGAGGTGACGTACAGTTATGGCAAGGCAGAAACTGCGAGGAGTATTGGCGTGTCCTACAACACTATGCAATGTGGATACGTTCATATGAAGAAACTAGTAATATGGAAGACTAGCATCGTAGTGGTCATCCTCACTGCTCAACGCCTACGCGTAACGGCCATTTCAAATTCTGTCTTGTTGTAATGTAGACGTGCTTGACCCATACTCTTCTCAGCATTGTTTACAGCAAAGTTCAAGCTTCCAGTAACTGAATATGCACAGAAGAGTAACAACTGCGATACGACCGAGTTTGAAGTAGCAGAAAAAAATGTTGACTAGAGAAAGCTCTCTGCGCTACTTAGCACGTTTGTTTTTCAGCATGTGCTTAAGAGAGGAAACTGTTGATCAACTACCCAAGAAAGCTTTAGAATCTCTTTGAAAGTTTCAAAAAGCGCGGGGCTGCCCAGTCTCTACCAAGATTGTTAACATGTTGCACGAGCTCAACCTTCTTCCTCTAGTAGAAAGGATACATGCTAATGTGATGTACTGCGTTGTTAAATGCCTTCACTCATCTTTCTCCTCACTACTCTAACATCATTAGAACTTCAGTCAACCCCAATGCACCTAAGCCTCGGCTTCGACCTGGTGGCAGCACCTTTGTTAAACTCAAACCTTCCAGGGCTGAATATGAATGTTACTGAGGAGCAAAATTGACCATGGCTCATCGCCCTGCTCTCCCAGTTTCATACATACCCGCCTTCAAGACGGATCTGCCCTTTCTACGCAAACGAGCCCTGGAATCTATAGCCGGTGTGACTTCTCTCTCTGCGTTCCACCAACCTTACGCTGACGGTTCCCTGTAGATAGATGGGGCGTGAGATGAGCTATTATCGACCCGTATGGAACACCATACAGAGGTTGGGTCGGCCACCGTCTACCAAACTAAGAGTTCTACCTCCTGTGAGCTACATGGACTCTCAGATGCTGTTACTCCTTTGTTACAAACAAGAAACAATGGCTTGATTATCTGCGACTCAGGCTGCCCTCCGCGCCCATGAACATTCACTTGTGCACTTGTGGATCCCTGCGCTCATGTGGCAATATCAGCGAACGACACAGCCGACTTCCCCGCAAAGACTGCCTGTAAACTGCCTTCGCTTGCAGCTGATGCTCTCTGCCCTACAACGGGAAGAAGGGGGCCTCGTAAGAGGCTCAAGAAAACCACCCAACCATCAGCACAGCTGCATTATAAAAATTGCTTCTCGCTAGCAAAAAAATAAAAAAAAAAATGGAAAGATGAGGTGGTGGTAGTGTAGAAGGAGTACTAGACGCCGAATCCCAGCCCCAAGCTCTTCGGCATACGTTTTCACCACATTTCATGACTCGATTCTCATTGTACTTCAGAGCCCAGGAAATTTGTGACCCACAATATAATGAACTTCGTACGGTAGGATCTACTGCAACAAAATCATGTTACAGAGATGAACTTATTGACAAATGTGTGGCCTGACAAGCGACTCAGGTTTCAAACCACCGTCCATTTAGCCCAGGCACCCACGCAGACCTGGCTTGATCTTGGTAGACCAATCATCACCGACCAGGGGGGACAGCGGCGGACAACAGGGCAGTCTTGTCCTCTATCTTCTAAATATTAAACAGGGTCTCGATACTAAACAGTTTTTTATATAACTTTTAGAACTCTCCAGCGTCTGTCCAACACTGAACCGCTTCAGTGGTGACCCCAACGATTCCAGTCTTTATTTTTTGGGGATTTCACGATGCCTAGGGCAGACAACCCAGATTAGCAGAACGCAGTTTCACTCAAACTGCCCACGTTCTGAACACCACAGCCCCAGATGCGATTCTAACAAAACTTCATTGAATGAAGCCATATTTTACTTTGCCGAAGTATCCGATCCTTGGTCAGCCCGGAAGCAGCGCCACCTGACGTACATCTCAGAATACACGACTTTTGACCAGCACATCAGGCAAGAGAAAACAGGTCACAGACACTTTGTCCCGCGCCCACAGCAACGCCATCCACACACTGGCCCCAGGTGTCGACTACACGGCCCTGGCGGCAGCCCAACGAGAACATGAAGAGATGCTCGCTACCATACCGCCATATCAGGCACTAATGGCAACCAAGTTCATGTGGCACGGGTTGCGCAAGCAGGTCGGCAACTGGGCCAGAGCGTTCATCCCCTGTCAAAGCTTCAAGATTCAGCGATACATGAAGGCGCCGCTGCAGAACCTCTCACTATCTACGCCTGTAAAAACCCCCCATACCCTTTATCTTCTGCACAGCAGTTATCCCTAGCTGAACTAATAATTGGGAATGGTTTAAAGAAATAATGCAAATTTTCAGAAACAAATGCAATAAATCACTGCCTAGAAGCTATCGTCCAATTACCTTAACGTCTATATTTGATAACCTAAAGAGAACAGACAGTTAGGGATATAGGTAGACTGGTCACCCGAGAGTCCACCAGTAGACCATTAATACCCCTCCCCTCCTCCCCCCCAAAAAGGATACAGATGGCCAACAGTTGGACTGTTTACGGTGGTAAATCAACCGTCGGCGGACGCAGGTTTTCTAGGTACAAGATCAGCGTTTTATTCTTATGGAAGCCAATTCCTGTGCCGAAAATTTTCTTTGTCGCTAATGAAATGTTTTTGAATATATATATATATATATATATATATATATATATATATATATATATATATATATATATATATATATATGCACTTCTATTACCTGAACATATCAAGTCAATGGAATATCCATCATGGTTATGATTTTTCATGCTTTGATGAAATATGAATTATTCTCATTGTTGAACATTCTTAATAGGAAATACAAAATGTTCTTCTTTCAGGTTTTCACTCGAATCTACTGGAAAATATTGCCAGAGTTAGCGTTGATGAAAGTATTTGTCGCCCGCAAGGTAAGGAGGAACAGGATCAAGCTGTAAAAGTTTTAATGGACGATACGAGACAACACGGACTTCTCCAGCCTTTCGTACTCCTTATTTAGCCAAGTTCTTCCAATCCTTCTGTAAAGCCAATGGCAGCTGCAAACTACTGCTCAATCTTCTGTACATCACCAATCCGTAAGTATAAAACCCACAAGTTGCTAGTTGAGATGGTGTTGAAAATGTTCCTGGTATTCAAAATGGCTGGGATGGACTAGATTTATGTTGATATTTCTTATCAGACCTTATGGATAGCAGTATTGTAACCAAATCATGTAAATGTGATAAGTATATGGCTCAATATATTGTGTGTGGTGGTGTGTTTATATCTTCTATACCTGATATGATCTGGTTTGAGATTTTGAAAAATGCATTACATGGTGTTGACTCAGAAAATTAAGAAAAAAATTCAAGTTATCCATTAATACAAAACTTACTACTACTGTCATCTATGATAAGAAAATACATATCAATTATTTTCTGGGAAAATGAATCCTTTTCCAAGATTTAGCAATATAGGGTTTCCATTATTTATTTACTTTTTTTTTTTTTCAATCTTGCCAATTAGTAGTGGTGCGATGGGGAAGATCTAACTACTGTGCGAAGGTCTTGATTGTCGGCTACTCTACGTATCGATAGTGAAAGAAGTTGTTAATTGGAAAAACTGTATGTTTACTATAAGGGGAAGACTATAGGCCAGAATGCTGATAGCACAGTTCGAGATAAGTTTGAGGTGGCAGTTAGACGATGTTTCGGACTCTGTTGGGCCCGTTCGACTTAGGTTGCCGACTTAGGCACAGCGACCTTCCAGCACCTTTCGGTGCGGCCGTCGCGCGGGAGCAATGGGCAGCCCTACCTAGGCGTCCACCATCCCGCCCGACAACCCGCCCTCAGGAACTGGTACCTGCCTGTGGGGGCCACGGGAGAACAGCCTAATCCCGCACACCCCAAGCCGACAAGGGGGAGATGACCTTGCGCCTGCCCGGTGGGCCGACACCAGATGTTCGAGGCAGACTCTGACTACTAACCTGTGCTCTTGGACCACATCCTGTGAAGGGAATGCGTCCAGGTTAGGGCTTTGACACTGCACACCTCCAGGTCCCGGTATGTCAGCCCTAACCCCCTGAGAGCACTCACGCTTTCCTGACACCATGCACCTCGCCAACTCAGCGTAGCTGAGGTTACATGCACGGTGTCTTTCTCGGTGTATTCCCGTACGCCTTGTAAGACTTCCGGGGTACCGTAGTAGCTGCACTTGTACGCATGTGCAGCCGAAAGCGGGAAGTGAACACCGGAGACCTGGGTGTCGATGATTTACGTCTCCGTACCCTTAGAAGCCACGATGTCCGGCTTTCTAAAGGACCCCACAATCGGAATGCGAGGCTCGCAGGACACCTGAAAACCTCTTTGCCTCAATCGTCCAGCTAAAAAGGCACAGATGTTGTCGTGTCGCTTGACCCGACCGCCGTGTGTACGAGGGCACATCTAAGCGATGTGTCCCAACGTACCCGGCTTCTGGCAGGTGTCACAGAGGCCGTTGATCTCGGGCCGGCCTCTGGACGCCCTGGCAGGGGTGGGCAAGGCGCCTAACCGCACTTGGACGGCCTTCACGTAATCGGCACCGGACAGGAAACGGTTCCCGCTGTTCACCCACCTTCTCACTTGAGGCACGGTGGTAGATGGAGCGAGAGCCGCACCGTCGACGGTGCTGATCAGATTGGCACGCCATACGTGCTGACGTTCTGTCTTACTTCCCGCCTGTCGACCGGCAATGCATGCGGCTCCGGACCAGCGCTGAAGTTTGCTCAAGACTGCAGGCTCCCGGACAGCCGCCTGAATTACTGGGTCGGACGAGGTGAGCAGTTTCTCGAACCTCGCTTGTTTGTTTAGCCGGACGGTTGAGACAGTCTGGTATGCCCAGCCCACCATCTCCAGATGTCGAGTGGAAGTATGAGCAGGGCACGTCATGGGCTAGGCGGAGCCAGCGGCGAACCGCCACTCGCACTTGCCTGTCCATGCGTGCTAACTGTGTCTTAAATACTTCCCCCAACACAAGTCGATGCATGAGCTTGGGGATCAGATGCTCCACCAGCAACGCAATCCGTTGTTGAGGTTTTAGAGGGGCTCTGGTGATGTTTCGCAGCCCCTCTTCTAGCAAGGCTCCATAGGACTTACGGCGACCCCCGGGCCCCGACGAGAATCCCGAGGTACTTATACTCGTCCTCAGCGCTCATGGAGCCGACAGCGTTACCCAAGACTTGGTACGTCCTATTCTTATTGACGTACCAAGTCTTACGTTTGCCGTCAACCTCCATGCTGAGGGTACGACAAATCCCTGGGTTTACTTGAAGCCCACCCACCACGAGGGTCGCAGCCATGACGTCCATTGCCTTTTGCAAGCCAGTGGGCGTCTGCGCGACCAGAACAAAGTCGTCAGCGAAAGCCAGTGCTGATACGGTCTTGTCTCCCAATCTTACCCCTACGCCGGTCTCCTTCACCCTCGTGATTCCTTCGTCAATCACAAGGTTGAAGAGCATCGGCGATAATGGGTCGCCCTGTTTGACCCCACGAGTCATGTTTATCTTTTTCGACATCCCATCGCTGCCTTCGATTTTGGTGAAGGCTCGGTCGTACGTCGACATGATGTATGACCTGACGAGGGCAGGAATGCCCTTCCGCGACATGGCCCGCTCGATAGTGCTGTGGTTAACACTATCGAACGCTTTGGCCATGTCTAGGAATGCCAGGTGCACACCGTGGGCGTGTGCTCGCGCACGACCGACGATCGCATCCAAGATCGTCAAGTTCTCAAGGCATCCGTCCACTGGAACGAATGCCTTTTGAGCCTCGTCGATCTGGATGAGGCTTGAGATGCGGCTGCTCAGAACCTTGTGCAGCAGTCGGACTACGGCACATGAGATAGTGATTGGCCGGTAGTCCTTGGGCTCGGTAGGGTTAGGGACCTTTGGTATCAGCACCGTTCTGTTCGCCTTGAAAGGCTCTGGCAGTGCAGACGTAGCAAGCCAAAGGTTGAACATCTTGGCCAGTACCCTCGGAGGAATGGACTTCAGTAACCGAGTCTACATTCCATCAGGTCCAGGAGCAGATGTTCTAGTTGCCTTGAGGTGGTGTGCTACCTCGTCTATGGTTATAATCCTTGCTAGTTGTTCGCTATATGGGTCATAGTCAGTAATAACACGTTCGGCCGGCTCAGATGGTCGAGAGAAGAGAGCCCCCCAAAAGGGAATGAGGCGTTCAGGCCCAACCGAAGTTGGCGGTACCTCCCAGTCACCTTTGAGGATCTGTCCAGCAGCCAAAAACCTATTTTCTCGATAGAGTCTCTGTGTTTTGCGGTATTGCTCCCTTCTAAGCCGATTCCCACGCAAAGGTGTCCCCTCCGCTTGGCGTACGCGGCCTTGGTTCGCTGACTGCCTTGAACCACCTTCACCACGATCCGGGCGGGTCTTGGGGCGGGCTGCAAGAACTTAGCATCTGTGATGCGTGTTTTGCAGCGGCCCTGGCGGCGGCGAGGCTGTCACCCTGACGCAAATGGTCCAGGGCAACATTTAGGACGTCCTCGCCCCATGATGTCCTAGTGGGGTCGAGTAATAATACGTCGAAATAAGCGACAGTCTCCGCCACAAAGGAAGCAATCGTTTGTTGGGGTTGGGGGATCCGCGGAATGGCTGGGACATAAAACCGCGGGAGGAATGGTAATCTCACCGCCGGGTTCCGCACACGCGTACATCCCTGTACGTGGTGCTTCCCCCTCTTCATCATTCCGCGTGTTGCTTCGCCTTGTGGCTGGGACACGCCTCCTAATCGACGCACCATCCAGCACCTCACCTTCACCAGTTTCCTGGATCAGGTTCAAGTTCAGTTCCTGAACCTTGGACTTATATGACGCCTTGCGTCGGAGCCCTTTGATCGCTTCGACCGTCCTAGAAGGGACAATCTCCCGCAACCGCTGGTTCAGGCCCTGCCCGGCAACTAGTGAGGGACCAGCTGCCATCCCGGCCTCAGCCCTGGCGAGGAGCTCAATCTCCTCATCAGACCACCGAGCCTTGGACAGAACGTGTCTTGTCGCCAGCTCCTGGTGAAAGGAGCCAGCATGCGCCTGCCTCTCGTGGACCCTACGGCCCCGAAAGCTGGCGAAGGTCTTCCCACAATGTGGGCAAGTGGGTGAACGGTCGTCGACTGTTCCCACGTGGTTTTTGTCGGCAACCGACATACCAACAGAGGCTGGTACGCTATTCACTAAGGAATGGGTTATGCGTGACGGGTGTCAACGAAGCGAAAACCCGTGACAAAGGTAGACGCCTCGGTTTTGGTAGCACAGTGCTGCCGCCCGAAGGAAGCAGAGGACTGCAGTCAAACGATGGCCTCTGCCGCTGTGCTTCAGCCCACGGGATTTCCCTTTAGTAGTTGCCCTACTATACCAGTAAACAAAGCTGGACAACTTCCGACTCTCAGCTGTTGGTTGGAATGTACTGGATAACCAACCAACGGAGCTAGGGCTTGGGGTACGCAATCACTCGAATTACTCGGCTTTTTGAGCTTTATAAGAGCGAGCGATAATCCGACGCTTATATGCTTGGCATATAAGCATTTCCCTCTTCCCTCCTCCAAATGTTATTTGTGTTATCTAGTGTGTTAACTTCTCTGTGTTTACAACAAGGCAAGCGAGTGTTTAACAGTGTTCCTGGGCCACTGGTACCACAGCTTACGAAGGCTGGTGGTGGTACAGAATTGTGCACCCAATTGGGAGGTGACCGCGGGAGAGCTCCACCGGACCTTGTGCGTCCAGACCTACTTTGGGACTTTTGTGATCGTATGCCTCATCTTTTTCTTTTGAGAGAGAGAGGAGGCAAACGTGAGGAAAGTACTGTTTGGGTGGTACTCCACACAAGAATCTGGGGCTTAGTCCCCACTGGGTTGGACTTGTGAGCCAACCACTATTCCCATAGAGGGTAGTGACCGACCTATGCTTGACAAAGTCCAAAAATGCAGAATTCTTGATACATGCGACTGGTTCAATGACTAGCTTCCCTCAACCCGTTCCTCAACAAGAAAGTGACTAATGGCTAGCCAGGCTGGTGCAGTGGAAATGGTAAGAAGACTGACTAGTGGTGACCTTATCCAAGTTAAGCCGTCAAATCAAGTTGCGGACCTACTGGAGCTGAAAAAGTTCCATTCATATGATGTTGTGGCTTCCATTACGGTGACCATGAATTCATACAGAGGAGTAATCTGTCTTGATATCATGGGCACGAGTGAGGACGGCATTATGAAGTTACTTGCAGACGAAATGATCGCTCCTAGAGTTTTCAAAATTTATCGACGGCGAGTAATGTACAACACTTCCCCCCCCCCCCCCAAGACTGACGATTCTCTTGACAGACACATTTGAAAGCCACCTGCTCTATTCGACCCCTCCTGCGTTGGTCCTTCCCCCAGGAGACAACTGCTGAAGACTTCAGTGACGAGACTCCAAGTCAGTGAGATTGACGCTGTGGCCTCACTGCCCTCGCCACATCCTCCACCCTCACGTCGCCTTCAGTCAATTACGCACCTATTTTTCATTCATTCATTACCATCCATCTCATCCTCTGCGATCGTACGGCTTCAACAAATTCTACCCTTGCTACCCTACTCCATTCTGGAAATTCATTTCCTGAGGAGCGGAGGCTTTGTGCGGAACTATCCTCGCTTAACGGAGTCAAGAGCCTTTTATTCTTACCTACAATTCCCTTCTTTCGTCTTGCAACGCAACTGTTTTGCACCCCCAAGCCTCCAGGGTACCCTGTGATAGTGCAGGGGTTTCCCTGGAGTGGGGTCGTGGTCCCTCACATTTCGTAGACGTAAGACACTGATGCCATCATCACGCCTCCCGACATACGAAGCAAATTTAATAATATATACTACCCCCTCCCCCTTCCACCACAGATTTATTAACGATTGTCTATCGGAAAACTGAGGGTCGTCCCAGTATGGTAGTACATAACCCTACTAACAAAACTTAGAATTTGCCTAAGCAAGGATAATTATCTTGACAAGCCATTGATTGATCAACTCTCCAAACGACGTTTACAAATTATTAGTGACCGCAAGCCCGCTCCAAGCTAGATGCATCATAATTTCTAACATCGATGCTTCTATCATGTCCCTTAACCCAGCCGAGATTGTTGAAGCTATTGACCAGGAGAATAGCGACATCAACGTAACCAATGTATACAAACTAAACACGTCACGCTCAATAAAAATCCAATGTTCCAACCCAATTGAGGCAGATCGCCTGCCATCCCGTGAAATTTTGTCTCCCATGATCTCGGGGTCGCCAAGTACTTAAGATTAGACCAATATCTAAAAATTCAGCAATGTTTTAAATGCTTAGAGTACGGTCACGATAAGAAGAGCTAAAAAATAACAAGAGACTTGCAGTCACTGTGCTGAGGTTGGACACAGCTAATGCAAGGCCCAGACTCCAACTTGCGTTAACTGCAGAGGCCAACACATTGCTGTGTCTGGGCAATGCCCGCGAAAAAGGGATCAACTCCGCACAGCGCGACAGTACCGCAAATCATCTATCTCCACCCAAAATACAAACCTCACCTCTACGCACCAGTTACTACCAAACATAACCTCACCTCTACGCACCAGTTACTACCAAACTAACTACCACCACCCAACCTTCTCCAGTCCCAACCACAAACTCCTCCGACATCCTCACCCTCCAAGGGAAAATGCATGCGTGCTATCTTATGACTATTCCTGAGCAAGGAAGAAAAGTCCGATTTTAACACCTTCCTTGCCTAACTCCTTAGCTAACTCAACAAAATCAATGCACGCTGGGTCGAGCCCTGCCTGTTTACCTTCTAAATCTCACTTCCTCTAATCTAGAACATCCGTTATTTGTTTATAAGAGCCCAACGTGAACTGCATAGTTGTAGATTGTGCTGTTTTAAATAACTATCACCCGTATAGAGATGAAGATCATGGGGTAGCCATCGATGTACACCAAATCTTATCCCGTACAGGAGGGACTAAATTCTACTCTCGAAGCCGTCGCATGCAGCGTAGAATTTAATAACATACCTACCCATTTGTTCAGTTTACTGTCCCGATTCCTGTGCACTTCATGATTTCACCTCACTTTTTTGTCAATTACCCCACAAAAAATGATTTCTTGGAGATTTCGATGCTCGTAATGAACAATGGGGAAACATACGGGCAGCTTCTCGTGGAAAACAAATGTTAAATAATATCAATTCTAATCTCGCTCTTCTGAACGATGGTGATCGGACAGGAAATATTTCATGGACCCATCCTTGTCATCCCCAGATATAAATGACATCACCTGGGTAAGTATGACAACTCCTTGGGAAGTGACCACTTCCCAATCTGTATTTCTTATACATGCAACATGTTGCCATCTCCGTTTAGATCTGATTATAAGAAAGCAGATTGGGGATGTTTCTCAAGTCTCTCTCTCTCTCTCTCTCTATATATATATATATATATATATATATATATATATACACATATATAATCCGAAGATGACAGATTCAAAGGTCAATAGTGAAACTAATACCATATTAACCCGAAATGTACAGAGTGAGCGCAATAGGAGAGAGGATTTTCGACAAAGAGCCATCATAACTTCATGGCATGTAAGCAAGCAAGGGTTCAATTAAATAGAAGAATACGACAAGCTAAAGGAGACGCCTGACGTGGCTATGTTTCAACTGTAAATAAAGACCCCCCAACAGTCAGGTCTGGTCCACAATTAAGAAAATATGACCAAAAAAATACAAACAACCATCCATCCAACTCACCACGCAAGATGGCATCATAGACGACCCAGTTGATATAGCCAACGCTATCACCAGGAGATTCTCAGACATAAGTAGCTCGGCCAATTACGATCGACGGTTTTTACACAATGATCCTCAGGCCGAGCAGACAGCGATTGACTTTGCCACAGATGAAAATATTCTATACAATAATACCTTTACCCTTAAGGAATTACTTCTTGCCCTGAAATCCTGTAAAGGTTCCAGCCCAGAACCCAACAGGATAACCTACGAGATGATTCAGCATCTTAGTCAGGCCAACCTGACTAAGAAGTTAGCATTGTACAATGAAATTTGGAATTCTAGAACGTTTCCAAACTCATGGCACTTTGCGCACGTCAACCCCATCCCAAAAGGTTCGATGCCTTACGAATATCAATTCGTTTCGACCAATATATTGCACTGAGCTGCATTTGCAAGGTCATGGAAAGAATGGTTAGTAAAAGGCTTATTTTTCATTAGAATAGCAGATATTAAATGATCAACAGTGTGCATTCCGTAAACAGAAGCACAAAGGATCATTTAATAAATCTAGAACATAACATTTCAGACAGTTTTATAAAGATTCTTTTAATTGCAGTTTTTTTAGATTTGGAAAAAGCCTTTGACCTGACATGGTGAACTGAATCTTAAGCAAACTATATGCTATTTGTTTAAGATGTTCTTTACCTATTTGTCAAAAATTCTTTACACGACAGAACATTCGCTGTCAAGATTGCTGCATCAAACGTAATCTCAGACATATTTGTCGAAGAAAACGGGGTGCAGCAAGGCAGCGTTCTGATCAACATTATTTAATATGATTAATGATATTGTCTCTCCAGCTTCCGTCCCTCGAAACCTTAAATACATGACGATTGTCAATATAGCACTTTGCTTAATGCACAATTTTCGGCCGAGCGGGTTCAAGTCACACTTGAATCCGTTAAACTTTGGTCACTACTACAGTGGGGACTCAAGTTCTCACCAGCTAAAAGCGTTGCGGTTGTTTTTACCCGTAAAAATAAAAACCCGAATTTGTAGCTACAATTAGACAACCTGATTCCCTTTCTTAATAACGTAAGATTTTTTGGGTTAAATTTTGACCGAAGATTGGAAAACACATACATTTTATCATAAATTGTAATAAAAGGTTAGATATTCTCAAGTATCTCTGGTTCATTTTGGGGAGCCGACAGGAAATGTTTATCAATATTGTACAAGGCCCTTAGTATGAGTATACTAGACTATGGAGTCTGCTTTGCGCTTTCAGCTGCACACGAACACAAGTGCAGCTACTGAGGTATCCCGGAGGTCCTTAGGGGCGTACGGGAATTAACCGGGAAGGACACCGTGCATGTCAAGAAAGCGCGAATGCTCTCCGGTAGTTAGGGCTCTCATATAGAGACCTGGAGGTGTGCTCCGTGAAAGCCCTAACCTAGATCCATACCCCTTACAGAATGTAGTCCAAGAGCACAGGTTAAGATCAGTAGCCCGCTGTGTCCATCTGGTGTCGGCCCTTGGGTTGGCAAGTGTGCTTCCCCTTTTGTGTGCTCGTGGGTGACGGTTGGCTGTCAGTCGCCCGGCGGTTAACTGGCGGGTACCAATCCCCGAAGGTGGTTCTGTTTGTCGGGGGAGTAGGCGTCCTGGCGGGACTGCCCGTTGCTCCTGTCCGACAGGCCGCATTGGACGGCATTTGTGTTGGCGACTGCCTCGGTGTATAAAGGAAAGTACGGAGAGTAATCCAAACCACTTTTCTGTCCTCCTAATGCATTCATTCTTATATCTATGCTATCATCAGTCTGACCTATTATCTTATTCTTACATTTTCAAATAACCCATCTCATTTCACTATCTACAAATTAAATAAAAAAATGTCAATTTTTATTCACCCACTTAGCAATACAACGGAGTACGCAGTGCAAACACCGATCAGCAGTGATGAGAAAAATATAGCTGGGCAACTGCTAAAGGGAGCTCAAGGGTCGATATGCAGTGATCT
Source organism: Panulirus ornatus (assembly GCF_036320965.1). NCBI lineage: Eukaryota > Metazoa > Arthropoda > Malacostraca > Decapoda > Palinuridae > Panulirus > Panulirus ornatus. Next base: position 35,420 of record NW_027265399.1, read on the forward strand.
CCATCACCTGACTGCGGGCCTCTACTGTCTTCGGGCAGTAGCACTGCATGAAACCTTCCGGGACGTCTACCAGTTACGGATTTTCGTTCTGTGGCACCCGTTACGCAGAAACAAATCCCTTTGGAATTGCGTGCCAACCACTGTTGGCATATCGGGTGCCGACACGAACCAAGGAGGAGCGGCTAATGACTGCTTTCCCACTTGTTCTGCTAATGTTCAATCTGTGGATCGCCACCTTTACACTGCCTGAACCACTCCAAGGGATATAGGACGGTACTGATACCAAAAGTACTAAATCCCGCACAGCACAAGGACTACAGGCTGATTACTATCTCATGCGCTGTAGTCCGTCTGCTCCATGAAATACTGAGCACCCGCATCTCGAGCCTCGTCCAGATCGGTGGAGCTCAAAAAGCATTCGTCCCTGTGGACGGATGCCTCGAGAACCTCACGATCTTGGATGCGATCGTTGGTCGTGCGCGGGCACACGCCCACGCTTTGCACCTAGAATTGCTCGACATAGCTAAATCATTCGAAAGTGTTAGTCACAGTACTATCGAGCGAGCCATATCGCGTAAGGGTATTGCTGCCCCCGTCAGGGTATATATATGTCTACGTATGACCATGCCTTCACACATATTGAAGGCAGCGGTGAGATGTCGGGGAGATTAGAACGACACGTGGGGTCAAACAGGGCGGTCCCCTATCCCCAATTCTTTTTAACCTTGTGATCGATGAAGTGATCACAAGGGTTAAGGAAGGTGTGGGGGGTGAGACTTGGAGACCAGATGGTGCCAGTACTAGCCTTTGCCGATGAACCGGTTCTGGTGGCGCAGACGGTGGGCGGTCTGCAAAAAATCTATCGATATCATGGCAGACACTAGCTGAGGGAGGTCTTCAAGTGAACCCGGAAAAGTGTCGGTCCCTCAGCATGGAGATCGGTGGCAAACGCAAGAATTTGTATGTCAAAATAATACAAGAAGTTCCAAGTCTTGGGCAGCGTTATCGGCTCCATAGACGCTGAGGACGACTATAAGTTCCTCATTGTTCTCGTTGGGGCAAGGGGTAGGCACAGATCCTACGGTGACCTGCTAGAAGAGAGGCTTACCAACATCAACAAATAACATCTTAAAACCTCAGCAGAGGATTACGATCCTCGTAGATCATCTCGTACCCAAGCTGATGCATCAGCTGGTGCTAGGGGGTATACAAGACGCAGTTAGAACGTATGGATAGGCAGGTTAGAGTTGCGGCTGGCCGCTGGCTCCGCCTGCCCCATGACGTGTCCTGCGTATCCTCTCACTCGGCGGTAGTTGATGGCGGCTTGGGTATAACAGATTGTCTCGACTGTGTCGCTAAACAAGCTCGTTTCAGAGAATTGCTTACCTCATCTGACCCAGTGGTTCAGGCGACGGCCCGGGAACCTGTAGTTTTGAGGAAGCCCCGCATGCATTGCCGGTCAGCAGGTAAGTAATCATACCGAATGATCGCACGCATGGCGCTCTAATCTAGTTAGTACCTGCGGTAGGTCGGGTCTCACTCCATCTGCTGATGTACGAGGTGATCTGCAAGCCTCTTATTCCTATCGCAGGGTCCTTCCGGATGCCGGACATAGTGGCCTATGATCCCTGCATCGATCGCAAGTCTATAAAGAATTGGGGATAGGGGATCGCCCTGTTTGATCCCACTTGTCATTGGTACAACAAAAAAGGACGTTCCAAGTCTTGGGTAGCGCTATCGACTCCATGGACGCTGAGGACGATTACAAGTACCTTGGTGTTCTCGTCGGGGTAGGGGGTCTGCGTAAACCCTACGGTGCCCTATTAGAAGAGGGTCTAGCCAACATCAACAGGGCTCCTCTAAAACATCAGAGGATTACAATCCTCGTGGACCACCTCGTACCCAAACTAACGCATCGCCTGGTGCTGGGGAGGTTTATAAGACGCAGCTCACGCGCATGGACAGGCAGGTATAAGTGGCGGCTCGCTGTTGGCTACGTCTGTCCCATGTGGTTAATTCCAGCCAGCGGCAGGTGATGGTGGTCTGGCAATCCCTGATTTTTTCTCGACCATCCGGCTGTATAAGCAAGCAAGATTCGATAAGTTGCTCACCTCGTTTGGTCCAGCGATTCAGACGGCGGTCCGGGAACATGCAATAATGAGGAAGTTTCAGAATTGATCAGGCCTCGCATGCATTGCTGGTCGACAGGCGAGCAATGAAACAGAACGATCTTACGCAAGGAGGGCTAACTTAATCAGTGCCTGCGATGGGTCGGGTCTTACTCCACATGCTGCTGTATCACAGGTCAGCAGATGGGTCACCAGTGGGATCTTACTTCACAAGCAGTGACTATGTTAAGGCCATCAGTGAGGTAGGGATCACTCCCCATCCCCGTCAGGGCAAAAAGAGGCCGACCCAATATTTCCGGCGTCTGTGACACTTGTCACAAGCCCGGTAGGATTGGGCATATCGCCCAGGTATACCAACATACCAATGGGGTCAGGGTGAAAGGGCATGATAATATCAATGCCTTTTTAAGCCGGACGGTTCAGGCAAAAGGGTTACGAGGTGATCTGCGAGCCTCGTATTCCTACTGCAGGGTCCTTCCGGAAGCCGGACACTGGCTTCCACAGGCTTGGAGACTTGCCTTATAGACGCGCAAGTCTCCAGAATTTGCTTTGCACTCTCAGCTGGAAACCACCACAAGTGTAGCTATTACGGCAGCTCAAGAGTCCTTCAGGGCGTATGGGACTTAACCGGGAAAGACACCATGAGCATGACATCTGCCATGCGAGGCGCATGTTGTCAGTGCGCGAGTGCTCTCAGAGGGTTGAGGCTTTCCTACCGGGACATTAAACTGTGCTCTATGAAAGCCCTAACCTGGACCAATACCCTTCACAGGATGTGGTCCAGTCGCCTGCCCCTCAACATGTAGTGTCGGCCCTTGGCCTGGTTTGGGTGGGCCGCCCTTTTACGCTCGTGGGTGACGGTTGGCTGTTCGTCCTTCCGAATCTTTCATGGCGGGTACCAGTTCCTGATAGCGGTTTGACGTGACGGGGAAGTAGACGCCTTGGCAGGGGAAGCCTGCCACTCCTGTCAGTCAAGCCGCACAGGATGGTGTGCAGTGCTGGGGGTTGGACTGTAGTAAAAGTCTAGCTGGGTAAGGTAAGGCACCCAGCACCTTGCGTACTGCCCATGTCTCGTCATACTTCTGCCTTTGCTATCAGCAGTCTGACCTATTGCCTTCCTCTTGTTGATCTACACACCCGGCTCGCTGACAACCTCTTCTTTCACTGTCTACATTTGTAAATACCATCTTACCCTTTGATTGGTTGCAGACGGTAGTTAGCTTCAGCGCTGGTACTAATAATTGGAAATGAAAAAAAAATGTGGAGTTGGACCAGGACTTTAAGCGGGAGAGTCTTGGTGTTAAGGGACTAAGACAGTCACACACCTTATCGAGCAATCGTTGCGTAATTAAGTTTGATCGCGAAGCCTGAAGCCCTAACTCCGTTAGTGGTGATCCAGTGACCACTAAAGGCAACACGCAGCCTTGGCGTTGCCACTGTAGCCCGCAGTCTCAGACATGGCCCAACACACCCTCACCAATGTGGTGTGGTCGGGTTGAGTTGGAGAAGGACCAGCCTGGCAAAGAAGTGAGGGTTTCCAAAGTTGTGGGAGTTGGTGTAAGGCCCAAGGCGGCTTTAGTCTCCTCCAGGAAGCTCGAAACCTCGTCGATGACCGACAGGTGACGATGCAGGATTTCTTCCATGTTTGTTTTACTCGTAGGGCCGTACAGGACTCGCTGTGCGAGATGTAATGAACGTAGACAATCCGTCTTTACATCATAAAGTATTATTCTTTCACGGGAGAGGGGTAGCGTTACTTCTACCCCAGTCAAACTTCCTCCCCAGCTGCCTGGCGAGCGTTACAACTCTGCTTAATGCCCTTCGCCCAAATACCGCACCACACACTAGATCCTACAATACCTAAAGATTTACGAAGCTGAAGACCTTCAGCAGAATTGCTAAAAGAAATTGAGAGTATTCTAACTTTGATCACTAATATAGTAATATATGATTATGCATCAGATAATATATACATATATACCGTACTAACCTTCAATAGCTAGGATCGAACCCGGGTCACTTGCGTAGGAGGCGGGAGCACTACTGCTAGGCTATGATCACCCCTTAAATGAGAAACAACTAATCGAGTACTATGTAATCGAATACCCCTCGTCTCATGTTGGTGAGCAACAATGCTGTTGCTGGTTGCGTGAGCCTGTGAGCTGTCTCGCTTTCTCTCTCTCTCCTATTTCTTTATCTTACGCTGTCGTCTATGGACCTACTGGATCCCACGGTGGGAGTAGGATCTGTATTCGCTCCGAAGCGCCCGGAGTGACGTACACCTCAATTAAGAGTGGGTTCGTGCTCGCACAAAAGGTCAGCAGCAGCCAAGAGTCGCCGTGGGATTCTATAACCATGCAGGAGTGCCCACGGTTTGAGGGTCGTGGTTAGTTATGGCTGTTAAGAGAGATCTTCATAAATCCTCCAAGATGGGTTCCTTTATTTCATCATAGGGGCTCTCTTTCTCTCCCACCCGCGACCCACGTGTATACCGGCATGAGGATAACAGTGGGGACCGCCTGCAGACAAGGAAGATGAAGGAGCTCAAGCAGCTGAATGATCAGTTGAAGCGCAACCACGCTCCCACCGACGCCGCCGCCTCCACCTGCGTTTTCTTAGAAGCCGCCTCCTCCACCCAGGTTTCCTCAGGCGCCTCTACCTCCGCCTGTGTTTCCTCCGTCGCTGCTCCCAGTGTCTCCGACGATATTACCACTGGTACCTCTGACGCTCTTCACACTAATGATTTAGCTCCTGACAATAGTCGAGGAGAGAAAAAAACATCACTTCGGGAAACTCTGAACAAGTAGCTCCGAAGGCTCCTGTTTCCTGTCTCCGAACCAGGCAACAACTCCCCGGAGGCAACTCTCTCAAAGTACAGGATCGGAAATTCCTAGAAGTCAACTTACGCTACATTAACGAAAATAGAAAAGTAAAACCCCGGGTCAAATTCACAGTTCGACAGAACCTGAAGGGGGAAATGATTGTTCACCCCAAAGATGGACAGCTCCACCCAAGCTCTGGAGAACCTGTTGAAAACCCTCCACAGAGGTAGAAGCTACAAATCTCGATCCGGCCCTGGAGGAAACCAAATCGGTTATCCTCAAATATCCCAAAGAACTTCCCCTTGAACCCAACATGAATCACATCAAACTTCTGAAATCAGAGATTCTCTCCACAGGCAGACTAGAAGACCACCACAAAACAAGTGATAACGCACTACGGACCATCGCCAGCCTCCATAAATCAAGATTTGGGGAAGTACGAGGTACGGCCCTATGTGCCAGAACCCCTCCGATGCTACCGCTGCCAAAAGTAAATGCAATCTTAAGGGCTTTAAACGTTGAGCCGAACCAGCGGCAAAAATGGTAGTCGCAAAAAAGCAGCAGAACACGGCGAAGGAATGAGAAATAATACTACACAAGAACAAGGAACACAGGAAAATAATGTTTAGAGTGCGAGAGAAGTTTTATGAATCGGTATGATCTTAAAAGGCACGTGCTAGAACAAACTGGTGAGAAGCCATAATGTGAAAACTTTCCCAGATAAAAACAAGTTAATGAAATACCTTAGAAGTCATACGGGAGAGAAGCCATACGTGTCTACAGTGCGAAAAAGGCTTCTATGAGAAGAATGCTTTAGTAAACTGTACGAGACTGCACAGGGGTGAGACTTTTCCCTTTCTCGACGCACTACAAATTCTGAATCATCATACAGAGGAGGAACCAACCACCACCGCCAGTGACGTTTCCGTCGACGACAAAAAAGATGGATTCTGGACGAAGGTCAAGAAAAAAACGCCGCCTTACCTCTGAGAATAACAAACAGGAGGCTTCCAAAGTTCAGGCCAACACCACCAGTACTTCTAACAAAGTTCAGGACATTGAATACGACGCAGAATATATACGCTGCCATAGCAAGGATCGAAAGAGATTTTCAGACCAACTTTACTGTATGACCTAACCTCAAAGGAGAGATGTCATACATTCTTAGGATTCGGAATCTGCAATAGCTCTGGACCTCCACCACAGTCACCTGTACCAAACTGGAGCCATTCTTATGGAAACCAAATATGTTGTCCTCAGGTATCGGAAGGAGTTTCCTCTTAGCTTTCTAGAACAATTCCAAGGTTCTTAATGTAGAAAGATGTTCCTCAGCGCCAAACAAGACGGTCAGAACACGAAGGTCCTGATTACGCACTGCTGACCGTCATCAAGCAGTATCGACTAAAGGACCCAATGCAAATAAGATGTGCGGCCATACGTTCCAGAGCGTCTCAAATAGTATCGATGCCAATGATTTGGTCACCTGCAGCCGCTACCACAGCATGCCATCCAGCCCCTGAAGGAACCTTCGTCTGGGGAATGCAGAGACGATCCAAATTACAGCAGCCTTCCCAACCAAGGGTGGTCAGTTGGAGAGCCGAGCAGTTCCCCGGCTTACCCGCGTACTTCCTTCTACCCAGAGTGAAGCAGAAAAGACATCTCCGCCCATAATAGAGATCACGACAACACGAGAGATTATCCCAGAACGCATTATACATGTCTCGAATCTAACCAAAGTTCTGACCAACCTCACCGATGGCCTAGCCGCACTCTTGGGTCACAAGATTCAGGCTACACAGCTATCCATGCTGACAGGAAGTCTCCCGGCAAGTTGCCACTGCCCCTGCTCCAGCCACAACTGAGACTGACCCACCCGGAAGGACGTATGAGTGAAATCCTAAAGCCATTTAACCCGAGAAAAAAAGACAAAGGGCAACATCAACAACCAAGATGAAGATAGACTTGCCAGTACTGCTGACCCGCAAGGCAGCTCAGAAGCCGACCAAAGTTGATACGACAAAAAGATCTTGGAACGCTACTTGACCTCAGACCTGGAGGATATCAACCTCATCGAGCCGGCGCCAGACTTGAACACATCCTTCAAGGAGCACCAACTAAGATGAGCTACACGAAGAAGGCGGAAGGACACAAAGAGGCAGTATTGACGACCACATTACTTGCCTGAAGATTCTTTCCTGGAATGTGCTGGGAACCAATAAGACGCGGCGCCTACAATGAATGTCGCACCAAAAAATGACATACTGCTGCAGGAGCACCACAAACTTAGTGGGTTCCATGTCTTCAGAAAATATTTTCCCCTGCTACTACCAAAATGATGGATGATTCCAGTCAAGTTACATCCACTGCGCCGAGATCATGCAACCTACACCCTGTGGTCAAGACGTGGTACACAGGCCATTAGAATTCCTCTGCTAGACCGCAACGTCATCACATACAATATATACAAGAGCAGTACAACGTCCCTAGACGTGACAATTGTTAGCCTCGGCCAAGGAACACTGCACACTAATATGAGAGGATATCAAGGCCCATTATCCCTCCCTGAACTTAAGAAGCCCCACCAACGAAGATGGGTCTCACCTGTAACTAACACTAAAGGACACTACAGGAATCACCTTTACTAAACAATGGTGATCCCATCCACATAAGGGGAGGAAGGCTGGATATTGCCTTCCTCTAGCTTGCTGGAGCCCTCGTTCTACTGGCAGGTATATTCAACTTTGACGAATAACCACTTTGCCACGCTGACTACACTTGGGATCAGCAAGTTGCCCCCGCCACCACCACCAGGATGTAGATAACTCCCGGAAGGTGAACTGGAAGCTCTTTAGGAAATGCCTGAAAGAGAGGCACACAGACAACCGCAGGCCGACACCACATAACAGGACAAGATAAACCCGTATAGAAGATTAATCGGGTCCCTTCAAGAAGATGCCGATCTGGATATCTGGAAGACCAAGGTTACAATCAGACAACACAAACACTTAATACTACTACAGCAGAGTGAAGTAACAACCAAGGAGTAAACAAAGCCAGGAAACAAGTACACGAGACACTCAAACCCCATGATTCCTATGCTTCAGCACTAACGAGTCAACCCGTGATGGTGGCCATTGCCATACGTTGCTGAACCACATATCACGACTCCATACGAATTTCAGCATCAACGAAGACAAAAACTCAGATGACCATGACAAAAGCACTCATTCCAAAACCACTTCCCCTGTTCGATACCCCCCCCCGCCGCCCAATTAACTAATGAAAAACTATGTCGCAGGTCGTCGTTCCTGTGGCTTCTTCCAGATACAAGATAATTACCCAGTTTAGGGAATTTCCAATGTTTACATAGAAATATGGAAGAAATGTTAAAACTAAACTAGGAAAATCTGCGATCACATATGTGACTTTAATAATATTTTCATTAATAAACAAATTTTGAACTCTCTTCGAGAGAATGCTCAGTGCAAGGTTCGTTCACAGTCCGTCGAGCGCGTGTCCATTTTACTCAGGGACAACTTCAGTTGGTGTCTGGAAACTTATCGCGGTCGTATCGGCAACGGGTAGCAAAGAACTAACAGACATGGCCTCTTTATACACTCTCCTTCCTGTTATAAGCAAACGTCACGCGGAGATTCAAAATTAAACAAAAATAATTTAAACAATGACAAAGCAGGAGCAGTAAGGGACTGCTATATTCCCATAGTAAACTTGGCAAATTGGACGGACAAGCTGGCAAATCAGAGATGGGAAAACATGCACCAATAGCAGACCATGTGGAGGATGTAGGATGTCTTGAGAATATAGTAAGTGTAATGGATATGCCAGCTGGTAGTGCTTACAGCAGGCAAAATAAAAGTGAAGGAAGGCAAGTATGTGAATTCGGTGTTTAGCGATGCAAATGTATCCCAGAAAACATCTGATCCGATTCGCTGCCAACGGTGCAAATATGCTAGTTCACTCACTTTGAACTCTATTGAAACAAGTCAAACCTAATATGTGATGAAGTGCATGTGACATTGGTTTCATTTGTGTACATCATATGCGTGTAAATCATTACCAAGATGAACTGAAGATATGTTCCTGATATTTTTGTCTCCTATGCAGCCAATGGCCATGAGAGAACTCCAAAAATTAACAAGTGTGAAGCCCTAAGATGCTACACTCGTGCCAACCTAGATGGATTTCACTGCATTGTGTTGTAGAACTGCCTCAAACAACTACCCGCACAGAAGCATATTCTCTAACAACTTTAAAAGATCGACAAATACCAGCTGCTGAATCTACCCCGCGAAAACTTAATAATACAACCAGTTGGTGGTATTGTCAGCTTCTCGATTAGGTCTCGCCTCTACAATGACCTGTACAAGATGCTGTTGCTGCTAACTGTGGATCCAAACATTTGTGAGCTCCAGAGCAGTCTTTTCAACACTTCACCCACCACACTTGGTACCTGCTTCAAACCTGGTCTAGTCCACTATCAACAGTGGTAGCGAGATATCTAGCCAATTTCCTTCCGCAAAACAAGTGTACCTCGGAGGTCATGGATGATAGCTCCATCTACCACCAAACCTATTCTTATTCCAAACAAATTCCTCTGATCTCACGCCTCAGAAAAAAAATAGATAAAAATGCATGAGTGTTATTCAAAATCCATATTACTGAGCAAAGATAGAAATGCACGAGTTATTCAAAATCCATATTACTGAGCAAAGAGAAAAATGCATGCATGTTATTCAAAATTCCTGAGGAGTTTAATATTTTTTAACTTAACACAACAACCTACCACCTATA